>NW_019101886.1:645338-649581 GCF_001856785.1 Myzus persicae | reverse complement strand
ACAGCGCGTTTTGAAGAAAACCATCTTCGTCTCACCTGTTGCAAACCATAGCACAGTGACGCTTAATACACACGAGGCGGCGGCAGCGGTATCCATTACATTCGGTTCTCTCTCTCTCTCTCTCTCTCTCTCTCTCTCCCTCGATTGCTCTTTTTGCAGCGACCGTCTAAAATGTCAAAACGGCCGTGTAATCCCCGTGAAATTTGGCCGAAAAAAACAAAACGGAGAGAAGAACGAAAGACAGAGAGAGAGAGAGAGAGAGAGAGAGAGAGAGAGAGAGAGAGAAAGAGAAAGACTGAGTGAGAATATTTGAATTGGTGAGGGGGAGAGAGACTTGTAGGCAGGGAGAATGGAGAGGGTGAGAGACTTGTAGGGAAGGAGAAGGGAAAACGAGTGAGACTTTTAAGGAAGGAGAATAGGCAGTACGGAGGTAGAATAGTTAGGTTAACAATGTCGAATACGTAGGAAAGGTTCTTGAATTTGAAATTATAGCCACTAGACCAATCAGCTGAAAACTACCTAGTGACAGGTTGAAAACCTTGACTTATGGGATAGAATAAAAAGATTGGTAGAGGATGTCAGAGCACTGTTTGTTTGCTCTCTGTATCCTACGCACAACAAAGCAATCAATGTATGTTTGACAGAACCAACCATAAATTGTTACTTAAATAATGGTTGGTTCTGCTAAACATAAATTTGCTTTGTTGTGCGTGGGACATAAAGAGCAAACAAATAGTGCGTAGACATCCTCTCAATAGTGTCATCAAGTTGAACAAAAAAGTAAGAATATACGTCAGAAAAAAATATGTCTTTTAAATATTAAATTTTCCAAAATAACTCTATTTTGTTATATAACAAATGTTATTGATAAGGACGTCAATATTGCCCGGACACGTAAATGAAGGGTATGCAACATTATGTGGTCGCGAATGCTTACAATGGTAGTTTAACTATAAATCTGCCACTCTCATTTTTTGCGAGGTTTTCGTTAAAATGTTTTTTACACGATCTTTCTTCGTCAGTGCAGTAATGCTTCGACGATTTTCCTTCCATTTTTCAAAATAAATCTATTTTGTTCTATAAATATTGGTATTAATTTTGTGTTGTTACCAAACACGAATTTAATTTTCTGGTACTTATATTTGTCGCAATATTGTCTACGATACCGCATCCGAAAAACGTATTTTGTAATTACGGACCGGTTTTGGTTTTGAACTTCTCATCGCACAATATGCCAAAAAAGTATCACTTTCGATAGGAACGTCAATATTGCCCGGATACGTAAATGAAGGGTATGCGACATTATGTAGTCGGGTATGCTTGCAATGGTAGTTTAACTACAAATCTGCCACTCTCATTTTTTGCGAGGTTTTCGTTAAAATGTATTTTTTACGATTCTTCGTCATTGAAATTATGCTTCGACAATGGTTCTTCCATTATCAAAAATAACTCTATTTTGTTATATGACAAATATTATTGATAAGAACGTCAATATTGCCCGGATACGTAAATGAAGGGTATGCGACATTAATGTGGTCGGGAATGCTTACAATTTTAGTTTAACTATAAATCTGCCATTTTCATCTTTACCGAGGTTTTCGTTAAGATGTGTTTTACACGTTTTTTTTCGTCAGTGCAGTAATGCTTCGACGATTTTCCTTCCATTTTTCAAAATAAATCTATTTTGTTCTATAAATATTGGTATTAATTTTGTGTTGTTACCAAACACGAATTTAATTTTCTGGTAACTACTTAATTTTGTCGAAGTTTTGTCTACGTGTCTACGACTACCCATCCGAATAATATATTTTGCAATTACGGACCGTTTTTGGTTTTTAAATTCTCAGGGCACATTATGCCCCAATAAGTATCTCCTCCGATAAGAACGTCAATTTTTCCCGGATACGTAAATGAAGGGTATGCGCCATTAATGTAGTCGGTAATGCTTAATAGAATCCGCTCCATGCTTCACGAATTTTTTCGGTTCTTGATCTTAATTGCGTCGTAACGTTGGATATTGGTTCATTCAGAAATGTCTGAAAACGAGTGAGTTGTGCTTTTACCTGTCGACGACGTTGTAATAATTAATAACGAACACTTAATTTTTTGTTGTTCATTAAAATTATTATCTTTTATTGTATGTTGTTTCTTCACATTTTTATTTTATTTCATTACAATATGTTCTTTTTAAGTAGATTTTGCCACTTAATGTGATTTGACAATTAAAAGAAACCTGTAACAAAGACTAAATGTTATAAATCGGTTATCTAGCGTTGACTCACGGTGGTCCTGGATAGCCGAATGTTGATTGAGGTGGCTTGGCTCTGACGGCGCGCAGTACTGGTCGTTTATCAGGAAAGTGTATCGGTGGGGTGAGGCATCCCGGCTCGGACGCTTAAAATACTCGTCCGACCAGTTTCGACCAATTGGCAATTAATATTTTTCCCTAGTACGAAGTAATAAGGGATTAGTATAGCTCTATAGCTCTTCGTTATTAGACACCAGTTTGATCCAATTGATATTGGATGCAGGTAGACAGCATTTCACTGCTTAACAGTATAATGACATACTAATTATTGCGGTCACGGGGTGTATTTGTGCACCTTCCGGCATCCTCCGTGAACGAGTCTGGATGGTTGTTATATGGGCCTTTTTATTTTATCTGATTTTATTCGTTCTTCGGAGCATGTTGTCTTCCCTCAAGTACTATAATTATGAGGTGGTGTTTCACTCATCCGTACCTGGCTGGCGGTGCGTCGGTATTCAACACTTGCCGTACATTTTGTCCACCGTATGTGCTGTTATACGGGGAGCGGTCAAATGGTCTCGTTACAACGTAGAACGAATACGGCCAATTCGTTATTTTCATCAGTCATTACGATCGACCTTTACCCATTATCTAACGGTTTTATTGATAAAATGATAATGACTTAAATATATTCCCCAACAATGTTTATTTTAACACAAGGACAGGATAATATAATTTATGGAAATAAAGCCATTTTCATTTAATTAAGTGCTAAATTTCTAGACTCACTCACCTGGTCAGTTGTCTTCATCCTTGAATTGCACAGCTTCTTTATCTTCTATCATGTGCTTGTAAGTTAAATTGGCTACAATGTATGTAACACTATTGACGCTCACGTTCTGATTCGGTCGTTAGGACCAATGTTTCGGCTCATTTTTTTTCAATAAAACCACAAAATGAACCGAAACAAGTTATATACATTTCTAGTTTTTATGAGGGGTTATACTGCTAATGGGAAAAATGATTTTCCACCACTCCGTTCATATAATTTTAAATACCATCGTATAACAAATGAACTACTTGTCCGAAATTTGATTACTATAATCTTTTGCTTTGAAAAAAAAAAAAAATTATGAAATAATAATATTGTCTTACATTAAATTTATTTGCCGTATAAAATAACTTTGACAACAATTTTTTTCATATTTTTTACCCTTGTAATAATTTTTGTAAATTTGCCTTTTCAATAGAAATTAGACAAAAATGATATATTGAAATGTTATTTTATTATAAAAACGTTTGTCAAAGATAAAGAATAATGATATATACCTAACAAATAATATAAATATATTATGTTCAATAAACATGTAACATGTTTAATAAAAGTTAAAAGATTTTAGATACCTTGTAATAAATTAATCACAGCACATTGTTTAACTTAGATGAATGATAATATTATATTTATACATTACTCTAAGAAATTAAATGAAATAACTAGTCCTGTAGTAATTTTTTGAGATCAGAGAAAAACTGGTTAGGCCCTATAAAAAAAGGTGTTATAAGATTGGAAGCAACTAATTGCAATATTTACGTATTTAATTAATCCAAATCTTTAATATTTTAGTGGGGAGGTGACGAATTTTCTAGAAAAGTATGACTTTTAGTAATTTAAAGGTATGTCAAGTATTGGCAAATTTACTTTTTGTTGTTGGATGGGGAGTATTTTAGATTTTTGACCTACTAAAGTTGATACACAAAATTAATGAAAGACAATAATAGTATGATTACAATAATTTCTTTTAAATATTATATGAAATTATCACGTGAACTTATATTTAAGTTGATAGGTTTATGGTTGAAACACTATTCGTAATCCAATTCCTCACGTAGCAATAGGAAATATAATATTATGTATTAATTACTAATACAAAATAATAAGAATGCGGTTGTGGCTTGGTGTGGCGTGGTGATTGGCTGAAGTCCCTAATGGGTGTC
>NW_019101886.1:567868-643618 GCF_001856785.1 Myzus persicae | reverse complement strand
AGTTGAAGCTGTGGTGATGATAGTAGGCTAGTGGTAGTATATTATCATCACTGGTCGAGTGCATCGCAATGATCTTTTCCTACTAACTACCAAGGTATTCGATATTGTATAAGCATAACAATAAAAGAAAATATTTAAATATTACCAAAAGAAATTAGAACCTAATTAAGTATCATAATTTATATCCATAGTTTTAAAGCCAGTCGGCTAGCGTTATACCAGTATTTATAATTAATAATAATTCAAATACAGTCAACACTAATTAGTCATTTGTCTCTCACAAAAATTTATAAAAACTGCATTAAAAATTTTCATGTATCAAAATATTTAACAAAATAATAATTAAGAAGTAATGAGAGTTGACGGTATAAGGAGTTATTGTAAGGTAATCAGTATTGATTTATTCATTAGTTTTAATTTAAAATATGGTTTAAGGAATTAAAATTATATTGTCTCGGACTTCCCAATATATTTTCTTCTCACATAATACTACATTGCACTTAATCTATTTTTTCCAACATATTTACGAAGAACAAAACAACAATATAAATATTATTATGCATGCTAGTTACAGATTGAAACACAATATAATTTTAATTCAACATTAAATTATTTAAGTAAAAAATATCTTAAACGTAAAAGAGAACTTAGAAATCGTTCACTTTAATTTCTTGTATACCCGTAACAACTTTCATTCATTTAACACATTATTTTATTGTACTGAGGTAAACACGATAAAACTCTGATCATATTTCTTCACTTTTTTCCTTAAACTCATTTGCGTGCGGCCGCCCATGCCCCCTTCAAATTTTTTTTCCTATAATTTAACTCTAGTTCAATTTTTTATTTACATTTTTTAAACTTTGATAACCAGCCGGTTCCTTAAAATATTCATTTTCTCATGGTATAATATTATTGTAAATAACACTATGACCTTAGGAATACTGATATTGTAGACTTTAATGTTTATTTTAAAGCACATTTTTTTTAAACGTTTTTTTTGATTCTTAAAATACATTTGCCCACGGGCGCCCATGTCCCCCTTCCCATTTTTATTTTTAGAATTGAATTCTATGTAAATTTTTTTAAATTTTTTTTAAATTGATTCCTTAAACTCATTTGCCTGCGGGCGCCCAAGCCTCCCTTCAAAATTTTTATTTCTATAATTAAACTCTAGTTCAATTTTTTATTGACATTTTTTAAATTTTAACTACCAGCTGGTTCCTTAAAATATTAATTTACTCATGAAATAATTATTGTAAATAACTCTATGAGTTTAGGAATACTGATATTGTAGACTGCATTTTTTAATGTTTGTTTTGAATGCAACTTTTTTCATATATTTTTTTTTTTATTCTCAAAATGTATTTGCCTGCGGGCGCCCATGTCCCCCTTCCCATTTTTATTTCAAAATTGAATTCTGGATGACTTTATAAAACCATTTTTAAACTTTGATAACCAGCCGGTTCCTTAAAATATTCATTTTCTCATGATATCATTATTGTAAATAACGCTGAGAGTTAAGGAATATTGATATCATAGACATCAGTCTTTAATGTTTGTTTTTAATGCACATATTTTAATATTTTTATTTTTTTTGATTTTCAAAATACATTAGCCTGCGGGCGCCCATGCCCCTCTTCCCATTTTTATTTTTACAATTGAATTCTATATAAATTTTTTTATATTTATTTTAAATTTATTCCTTAAACTCATTTGCCTGCGGGCGCCCATGTCCCCCTTCCCATTTTTATTTCAAAATTGAATTCTCGATGACTTAAATACCATTTTTAAATTTTGATAACCAGCTGGTTGTTTAAAATATTCATTTTCTCATAATTATCATTATTGTAAATAACGCTATGAGATTAGGAATACTGACATTGTAGACTGCAGTCTTTAATGTTTGTTTTTAAATATTTTAATGCAACTTTTTTCATATTTTTTTTATTTTTGATTCTCAAAACGCATTTGCCTGCGGGCGCCCATGTCCCCTTCCCATTTTTATTTCAAAATTGAATTCTCGATGACTTAAATACCATTTTTAAATTTTGATAACCAGCTGGTTGTTTAAAATATTCATTTTCTCATAATTATCATTATTGTAAATAACGCTGAGATTTTAGGAATACTGATATCATAGACTTCAGTCTTTAATGTTTGTTTTTAATGCAACTTCATTCATATTTTTTTTATTTTTGATTCTCAAAACGCATTCGCCTGCGGGTGCCTATGTTCTCCTTCCCATTTTCATTTTTAAAATTGTTGCGCTCGCGCGCCCATGTCCGCCCTAAAGTTTTTTTTTCTGCAATTTAACTCTAATTCAATTTTTCATAAACATTTTTAACATTTTTATAACAGGCTGGTTTAATCCAGATTATCATTGTTTAAGTAATAATTCAATTTGAATTTCATTTTCAATTTAATATTTGATAATTTTAGACTGCAGTCTTTAATGTTTTTTTAAATTTTAATGCACATACTTCCATATTTTTATTTTTTTTTGATTTTCAAAACGCATTCGCCTGCGGCCGCCCATGCCCCTCTTCCCATTTTAATTTAAAAACAGCCTAATATACATCAGTATAATATTTCTATTTTATTTTTTCAGCTTTAGTGATATTATTATTTTGTTCTAAAATAAACAATTTCTTGTCCTCTACCGTATTGACAATAAGTAATAACAATATAAAATATCCTTGACTGACATATACCGTCTCCTCTCTGAATCGTTTTTTGTATATGCAATGATATTTTCTCATTGAATTCAAATTGAATACCATCCATTACAGTGAACTCCTAAGTCGTAGACACCTAATGTGCATCAGAGTGAATTCCAATTACACTCTTTTTAAATATTATAGTGACAGGCAATAGTATGCGGCCGGGCTTGCGCAACTTTAGAAACATGAAGCTGGATCTACCTCATTGATTAATTTCGTGAAAATTATAATTTTTTTTTTTGTGCAAATCAATGCTATTAAAGTGCTAAATATTTATGAAAAAAAAAATATTGATTTTCAATATAGCCAGGCTATTATAACGTATGTTTTATACCGTATTTATCGTACTTTATTCTATACTATTATACCTATAAAGTATCTTATTTAGTGTGGATTAATGTAGACGTATATGGATTGATCAAAACTTGTAACATATCGTTTTGGATCAAAACCCTGCTGTAAAGACGAAACGTATAGAATCCATATAGACGAACCAGAAAAATAAATATTCTCAAAAATACAGTATCAGCTGCGGCTGTCTTTCTGATTCAATTATTCGAAACGGCTCTTTCAACAACGGGATATATCGTCGAGTACGCGACTGTACTCAGTTCAATTGTTTAAAAATATATTGAAATGTTATAATACACTATTATATTATATTACACAATGTCTGTAGATAATTCGTTACAAAAACAATTATATATGTATATACTATAAACATTATACATTGTCGAAGTAACAAAATTTTTTCCATTTAAATTGAACCCAACAGTAAGCTGTACGCCTGTTCTACTGCAGCTGTAGGTATACATATATTATTATGTAATTTACAAAAATATAAAATAATTTTATAATACGCAATACGCGTTAATTTATTATAATATTTACTGTAGCCGATCTTAAAAATGGAGAGTATCTACTATCTACATGATAATACCTAATTAATATGTGGGGAACATACTTGTACCCTTAATTTTTTTACGAAAATTATTCATTGGTGCCTATATTGGTGTGGGATTATGAGTTAGTGGTGAGGTTTAGCTGTAGTGCGGTACAAATGGTATAATAAACCTTCTCTTCGGGAGATTCAATATTTCAGTAGGTATAGGTATCTAGTGTATATTATGAATTCATTAAATTCTCCTTCATAAAACAAAATGTGTGCGACCAGCGACCATAACTTTCGGGTTATTAATTATTATTAAATATTAATACATGTATATAATAATACATTATAACCTGTACGATTTTAAACATAAGTTTATTTTATTAAAATTGTTAATTTATACTTATTATTCTACAATATTTTGTAGCTTATGTTTTTTGTGCTACCTAAATATAATATAATTTACTATGTTGTCATTATTTCTCTTTATTTTAACTTTTTTTTCCATATACAAGGAATATCAGGGGATGCAACTGTATATATTATCTAACTTACTTAAATGCTATTGCATTCTATATACTTATCTATACCGTACAGGACATTATTTAGTACCCATATAGTTTCGGTATGCAATGTGCCATGTGCAGCCCTGCAGGATACAGACTGAGGGAGGGTTTTATCTGCTAAACCATCATGTTTGAAAGAATAACTAAAACAAATAAAAATAAAAGTATAGTTTTAAGTGCCTATTGGCAATTACCTATAACCTACCTATAATCTATGTATTATACTGCAGCGTTGAGGAAATGATTGGAATAAGAATTCTGGGATGCTGGTGCAAAGCGCATACCATAATATAGAATATAGATCATACCTAAAAAAACTTGAATGGTGTGACACTGATCTTCTAGTAGAAAAGTGTAGAAAAGTGTACAAAACCGTACAAAATAAATAGCGAACGGTAGCCAATCGAGCCTCGGCTATTTTATGTGTATTTAGTGCATTATATGTACACACTTTAATATTTGCGCCGTACAAATAATATAGACGTTTTAGTACTATAATGTATATATTTTTAGGTCTTGTACTTGAAGTATAGTTTCACACGTTTTATACAATAATACAGAAGACATGACCCTAGCGCTTTTAGGATTTTTCGAAGAGGGAAGAGATCTCATTCATACTTATTTAACATAAATTGCAAAAGGTAACCTATATATACCACAGACAAAAATTTAAATTTGTTTTGTTATTATATCATTAGGATTCATGTATGGGCATATTTCGAGGGGACGTAGTGATCATTCACTGTAAAAATATGTCTGCATTATAAAAAATATAAATACATGCAGTTCTGCGGTACTAACGAATAATATGAGTAATATAATATACCTAGTATATTGTACTCCGACGCGTAACGGTCGTTATTATAATATTATATACCTACGGTGACACTCCCGCAAATAGTTTTAAATTTTAACCTTCGCAGTACAGGTCTCATCGAATAAAAAATGTACACTTTCGTAAAATAAAAGGGTTGAAGACAAAAATTCTGTGGATACATACTCGATCGGGCACACATATTTAACTACAATAAATAATATGTATAACAAAAAATAAAATGATACCTACAGGCTACAATGATACAAATGGAAGATGTTTTTAGTTGTACTTAACCTATTATGTATAAATTCAAATTTCAATTTTCACCCATTATCTCTACATGATTTACATCTTTAAATTAAAATGTATAGCCATCATATTATATTATTATAGTTATAGGTACCTACCTAAATATTATTTTAGTACACAGGAAGAACGATCGCATTCGCAAAGGTACGATTTCAGTATCTCATACATTTTCTAAGGTTTTAATAAAATCACTGTAGCTCCCTCCTGGGGAGGAATTCTATTGGGTTCGAAATCAATTTCCAACTTCGTGCCTTTCCACCCCCACCCCCCGTCACGCGTTGGTAGTTGATGAGTTTTTTTCACAAAATATATTTTATTCGAAACGCCGACGTGCACTCTTTCTGCAGCGCGGCATTCACACGGTAGGCTCTGCCAAACTACATTATTATTATACATGTTACATGTATGTATATATATATTTATTTATATATAATATAATCGCACAATGCGTGTATAATATGTGCAAGTATATAATATATATATATATATAGGTATACTATATTTATTGTACACGCCTAGCCGAGTCAGCAAAAATCCGCGGCGTCCGATGTATTATATTGTATTATAACTCGCATATACGATTTGTGTCCTGCTTTATATACTTATACATATATATATAGATCCTTTGTCGATCGCGGTCCGTTTTTCTTCCATATATATATATTATATTATATCGGCCGCGGTGGTCATTACGGTTTTATTCAACAATGCACCCTTCGTCCTTTGCTCCACATACACGCATGCATGTATAATATTGTATACAGTGCCTATATACCTATATATGATATTATACTGAAGGCTATGCGTGTATGCGTATCGTGGTATTGTATTGCCATCCTGCACACAATTATTATTATTATTATTATTATTATTATTATTATACGTATAAAGCGAGGTACCCCGACGACCAAATTCTCATTCCCTCTGTATACATAATATAATATTGTATAATGCATGTCCCTATAATACATATAATATATATTATATTGGCACACCGCGCTATACACTATACAAAAATATAATATAGGTACGTACGGGAGTATAATATGTGTCGTTTTGTCACATGAAATATATTGCGCGACCCGTGGAGAAGACACTACGTACGTCGCTCGTATTAATGTACAATAATATATTATTTATATTATAATTATATATAATATGGACCACTTGAAGCGCGTTTCACGAATCATACATACGAGTACACACAATGCGTGTATACATTTTTTTGTTATATATTGTTATTAAAACGACATGTATACCTGTGGAGCTTATAGTGCCTATATATTAGCGTATACCAATACCACGAATGCAGTATTATAGGTATAGGGTTTATCATTATATGAAAATAAAATAGAAGTTTAGGGTGTTTTTAAAATTTTCTGTCACAATAACTCGAAGAAATATAATGAAAACAAAAAGTTAGTAAATAATAACATAATTATATGCATTATGTAGGTACTATTAAGAGTTACTGACACTTACTTTTAAAATCCGGTATATTTTTAGGTTTACTTAATAAATTCGGCGACACGTAGTCTATAATATACGATTCTACTTCCCCGGACTCGAAATTGTGCGTGTTATATTTTATTAATATTATTGTACGGTCTCGGAGCTCGTATAAGAGTGGTGGGTACTGCACAGTGATGACGTCAAATCCCAAAGGGTTAACGGATACACCAAAATGGGTCATAGGGGGTGCGACCCTCTCAGTGTATAGAGTTATAATATGATGAGTGTGTATTATTTCATTCCATGCAGGTACAATGTCCCTAAACGAATATGCCTTTGATTTTTCACGCGCACATAATTTAATATTATACTACACATAGTATCTATAGCAAAATATATATAGAGGTACTATGTATAGTACGATGTACTGTATATAAATAGGTTGTCCGGAAGATTATAAATACATAAAGAGTGTATATATAATAAATTATATTAAATATAAGAATAGAAAACCGATCGAAAGTATTATCACTCGTAAATACCTTATAATAGTTGTATAACAACTTAATTTTTGTTTCCATAGCCGCAACAACCCTTTCGTATATTTGTTACCTTATTTTTAAACTTTTATTGGAACAATTATCGATTTTGTTTTGAAAAATATAATACTAGTTGCACAACAAAAATTGTTTTCATCCTATTACCGAAGATTATCTAAGCGTAAACTAACGTATTTTAGAATATTTATAATATATTTACTTATTAAAAGAAATTAACAATTTCCCAATAATGAACCATATTCATTTAGCCTACTTATATTTTACTAGTTAAAGACTTAAATTATATTATATTTGTTATACGTCATATGTTCCCAAATCTCATAAATGTTTTCTGAACTTAGTTTTAAATACTTTTAATGTTTATGTCTTACAACATACAACATTCTACACCTATCTGTTCCTTAACTTAGTATATGCAAATAAAACTAATGCTTAATGCATAATACACAAAATAAAAATCCAATTAATAGGAATTTCATGTACATTAATATTATTGTTCTAGAGCCCCAGTCGTCCACTTCCAAAACCACCACTTATATAATATGACATAAAGATATTTATGGGCATTAAACAATTTTTAGTCACATCGCCCTCTATCTCTGGCTGTAGTAAAACCGTGGCACGCGAGAGTTTAGTATACTTCAACCATCAATCATCACACGCATAAGGTCTGTGCTTTACACAAACATAGGTATAATGTACATATTATATATAGGTACCTAGAAGTTAGAACAGGATAATATCAAATAAAACCGTAACATCCTACGAACGGATACAACGTCGTATTATATTCTCGCGAGACTTGTTGATTTATACTCGCAACGGGTTGTTTTAAATAATATCGTCCACAGAGGGACGTTGCAGTTTAAGGGTGCACACATGAGTTTGCCGTTTGCAGACATGCGGGCGGCCTACAGAGACTCCGGCGATGCGTGCCGTGGGCGTGAAACACTATTTTTTTTAGTTAAATGATTTATAGTCCAAGCGCGTTTGTCAGATAGACAAATAAAAAAAAAAAACGAAATCTGATTCACGCCGTACGTAATCCATTATATATATTTTCTTCCTGCAGACTGTAAAAAAATAATACGTCACCACGACACCACTTATACCTAACATAGTAACATACACACATATAACGTTCTCAGTCTCGTCATTAGACATATATTATTATTATATATAGGTAATAAGTATTATACTATTATACGCATTGTCCTAGGTAAGTTTTTAACAGTGAACGTTATTATAATGGAATTATACACGCGCTGGTACGTGTTGTATATAATATATATATATATACGGAAGAAGCATATACGTATGAAATATTATATAGGGGATAGTCCCTTTTGGTTTTCGCGAATTAATTCTATCCCCGGAAAAAGGGCGATTAGCCGCCGGACCCCATTGAAATGGGCTGATACACCCATTCCTCCCCCATAATACGGTATCGCGCGTCGTTGATCGATCTAACCGCGACACGTTAATAGAGAAATCCATTAATTGTTTGTAGTACGACAAATTTCACGAATCATTTCTACTATACAAGGTGATTCACCAAACATGCTCATTGCTCACCTTTTTTTTATTCTTCAATGACACACTAATTCAGTTTTTGGAATTTTCGAAAATATGCTTTCCAATTCTTAAGATTGTTTTGAAATAGTTAAGGAGTGTCCTGTGAAGAGATACAAACTAACTTAATAAAAACAAACTTGTTTTAAAATTAGAACCCGCCTTTGGTACTGTAACATATTTGGCGGACATATTTTCAACAATATACCCATTAACAATGGGTATATTGTTTAATTGAATAATAACAGTCCCTTTTAATTTATTTAAAGGATGACAGTCGTCCGCCGGATACTTTTTTTAATTTCAACACTGTCGTAATACTACCACTTTAACTATATTATTATTATTGTACTTATCATACTTTATTTATTATCATTTAGTGATCAGCAAAAGTTCTATTTCAAAGTCACTCAGATAGGACATCACTATTTAACATCATGTGCCTATATAATGGCTCAATACTCCTGTTTAAACATTTTCTTACTGTCCTAGAATAATACGTGTTTGTGATGCTGGCCGGCTACAGTGGGTGATATCTTTGGCATAGTGACGTATGAAGGGACGAGAATATTAAATAAAACAGTAATTATGACGATGGTATCAATAGTATGGGGACGATGCTCAGTGAACAATTTTCATTCCTTTCCACCTACAAAATCGCAGAAATCCTCTACATTTAGACACTGAATTATAATCTGCCACTATCACAGCTGGTGGTCCTCTAAGCATTAGTCTATGAACCAAGTTTAAAGCTATTATTGGTACTTATATAATATTATACACAACTACCATAAAATGTACTAAAAATGCTTAATAAGTATTCTTATAATATAATATCTATATTCTATACATAATAAATCTAAATACATATATTTAAAAACAAATTATCTCACGCATGGTTCCCATCTATAGATCATGTATATATCATCAAGTATACTTTACCTTAGCTGTACTGATCAAAATTATTTCTTACTATCACTTGGACTCAATAACTTTAACAATAAAACGATGAAACGTTGAGGTACATATAACTATTTCCTAAATTTCCAATATGTAGATTTCGAATCTGAGAAACAGAATACCATGTTAATAATTGCATTCATTGTTGATGTGTTCATTTATGAATTTAAGACAGGTAATGATTTATTATATTGAAAATAAAAATAAAATATACTTCAAGAACAAAAAGAAACAGGAAAGTTAAAAAGAATCTTGGGAAACTTTTAAGAATTACAAATTAGAACAGTTATCGAAAATAACATAAATATTATTCACCTCAAACTAGCATATATTATTTAAATTTATTTTGAACAAAATTAAAACAATAAATAACATTAATATGAAACAAACAGTCATAATAATAACTATGGTTAGTTTCTTTAGCCAGCATTTATTATATTATTTGTTATAATATAGAATAAAAATAACTTGTTTGTTATTTGAATACGTTTTATATTGTTCGTGGTCAAGACACGATAGTAAGAATTAATACTAAGTACGGCCTATCATCTGGATTAGCGAATACAAATTCGCAGGATCTAAGATTTTGGATTAAATTAGATTGGGTGTCAATATTGCAATTGTTAATTTAGTATTGAAATATGTAAAAGATATAAAAATGTTATCATACATGAATACCTTATACTGAATATTCACCATATGATACTCATCTAGTTGTTTGAATTTTCGTTACCCCTCCGGAGTCTTAACATTCGGTACAGTTACAATAATGTAACTATTACAAAAACTCGTTACTTAGTTAATTTCTTACTTATTTTGTGAAATTGAAAAATTTCCATTGCTTATCTGTTAATTGATATTTATACGCAGAACGTCCTTAAGACTCATAATCCTACGGATTTAGTGGTACGGAATGAAAAAAATCTTACGTAATAATAAAATATTTTATATTTGTTACATAATATATTTAGTTATTTATAGCAGTAAATTATTTATTTTTGTTTACCAAGTAACTGTTGTACAAAGTGAAAGAGTGTTTGTCGGGGACCATTGTGTTGTTATACCAACAATTGGTGTATGCTTTGTAAGCTCAGATCATGGACTATAGACTATAGATATTAGATTATACTATACATGATCTATAAACTTTGTGGTTTTAACCGATGAAACGAACGTGTAACGACCATACTTAATTGTCACACCAATGTATTCGGTACAAAAGTATGTTATATTGTCCACCGTTTCATCAGTCGATCGTCACATCGAAATGGTAACAATACTTGGTTTGTATATATTGTGCACATTGGAGACTGCAGTATTCCGGTATTCCACATTTATCAAATTTATATTATACATACGCCTGAGTATATACTTCCGGTTCCGGCGGACGATGGTGATAGAGTGCACAGTGAACGATATCGTATGCGACAACAATGGTCGACAAGAAGGCATTAAGGCTAACCAGTATTTTAAGGGGCTGAAAGTAGGCAGTTATAATGCTATATAAAGGATCGTTGACAATTAAAACTACAATTAATAGTGATCGCATGTCAATAGCACTATACTTCGCTTTCTTTCGTAATTACATAAAAACTATTTTCCCCGATCCAATACCAAGTGCTTGAAAATAAAACCAACCTCACGAAGCAATAGGTTCTCTTCAGTTGAAAAAAAAATCGGTCGTTCTGTTACAAACGCGTGCTGAAATTCTAAGTTATTTTAGTCAGATGACTTTTATACGGTTATCGTTAACGGTATAGGTAATATTTATACAGTAAATATTTTATTTCAATAAATTATAACTGTGACGCCATAAGCTTGTCGGTTTAATATGTTTTTACCGCGAAACTGTGATAATCTTAGGGCTGAGTACCTTCAACGGATAGAATACGATTCCATACGATGCTTATCGGCGGTGTACCTACCTATATCTTCTGTATACATGAAACGATTACGATTGTTAGATTAATTTTATTTTCGTGCCGCGTTGACTCGTTGGGAAATCATTATGGCATTATTATGTTGATAAGATAGGTACACCACGGCTTACAAAACTTTTATCATAATTTATAGCACATACATTTTAGGAATTTACCAGGTACTAAATGATTATCGGCGGAGGGCGATACCTATTTTGATGGAAAGTAATTAGTTGGAACTTATGAAACTACTTCGGATAATATTTTTTCTATCACCTGTCATATTCGTGTTCCTCCAGGAGACAGGATTGGACAAACCTATTTAACTATCTGAACAACACAACCTTAAAATTGAAGCTCATACAATTTAGTCTATAGACATTTGTTGTTATTAAACTTTTTTTCAATATTATTATGTAATACCTATTTGTAAAAAAAAGAAAATGTATCTCATCCCAATAGCCAAGTTGCTGAGGGTTATTTCTTTAATAAAAAAAAAATATTTTTCTAAATTGTATGTACCTTCTGAATTTCATAAGTTTGGATAAGTATTTTGTTGGAAATTTATTGATTCGGAACCGATTACCATAACCTAGCTAGAGGTCACCAACATTTTCCATGAAGTGAGCTACATACAATTTCTTAAGTATCTGGTGAACTACTACTATTTGTTTAGGTATACCTACTATTTATATTATTACATGTGGTATAAAGGTATATTTAAGTCTTAAACTTTAAGATAGTATAATTAATTTTTAATAAGATCGACTGGTTGGCAACCTATGCCAATACCCGATAATATACATTTTAATTATTTTCTATTCATTGACTATTATCATTTTTCACACTGTAATACACACTATATTATATTAATAGCTTCTATAGACTTTATAGCGTAAAAACGTTGCTTATTCATAATGCCGTATACTCAGACCAAATTTTTTGGGTGGGGATGATCCCCCCACTTGGGTACGACCTTAGGTGCTCAGTATTTTTTTTGGTTTTTTTTTCCAAGCAGATGAAAAACCCTAATTTGGAGATCGTGCAATAATACATTGACATAGTCATATAGACATATAGTTATATGTTTGATAATATATTAGAACCTTTTTTTGTACTCAAATATGTAAACCCCAAAAAAGTAATTATTAGTTTACGATCGGATTCTACCGCAATCAACTACACTAGATGGAAGAATAGTTAACTCACATTTTGATATGTACAAAAATAATATATTTTTTTATAGTAAAAATAATTTACAATTTAAACTTAACACTAAAATGGAAATAAGGCACTTAAAAATAATACAATATGCCTTTATACAGACAGGAGCATCATAAATTACATATAATTTAACAAATCGTTTAAAAATTTAAACTTTTATCCCTGTAAACGTGGTGGTTTTAAAATGAGCAATTTCAAAAAGTCGATAGTCATAGCCTAATATATATTTACTTAGGTAGGTAACAATATTTTAGAAAAGTAAAAAATTCGTTATAAAAATACCTTAAAAAAAATATTTACTAAACATAAAAATGGGTACAAAAAATAATTAAAATTTCATTGATATAAAAACATTAGCAGAATAGTATAATATAATAATTTAGCAATATGCATACGGTACGATTTAGATAATATACATCATATTATTTATATTATTTTGAGATGATAAATTAAATAAAAAGAGAAAAAAGTGTACCTAATCGAAATTAACTTAAAAGCGTAATGACTAGACTTTAAATGTACTATAACAAAAGTTAACAAAAACATAATAAATATTATGAAATCATATATAAAAAAGAATGAATGTTGGAATTCGAATAAAACAATTCGTAATCATTACAGTATTTGTCCACCTTAATAATAATAATAATAATAATCTGCTTTAAAGTGGCAATAACATGTTTAGAAGAAAATTTACCGTGACAAAAACAAAATATCATTTACTACTAATAATAATAATAATAATCATAATAATAATGATATTGTTAATAATAATAATAATAATAATAATAATAATAATAAAAGAAACAAACGGGCTTTCGAATTATTTAAGCCAGTAGACAATTATTGTTTTACCTACATATAATAATAATAATAATACACGATGAATGGAATTTTTTTTAAAAAAAAAATTCGCACGAAGATTTTCGATGTCAATTTTGATTGTCAGTCAATAGTTGGGTGTAGAAATTGGGTGGCATGCGGAATTGGAGTTCACCGGGTTCGAGCTTGTACTGAATGTCGGAGAACAGATTGATGTCGGCCGTCGTCAGCAATTGATGATGTTGTTCTGGTTCGGGCTATAAGAACAAACAAATACAAACAACGCGGTCTTATTAAAATGTTTCACAAATATATTAGTATCGTAGTACAGCAGGATTTCAAACTTTAAAATAGGAAAAATAGCCAAGTAAAGGTAAAACAATTATAAGAGTGCATTTGATTTGTGCTATTTGAGTGTCGGTGTAGTATATACTCACGTGATTGATGTGTTGTTGCTGCTGCATTGCAGGGCTTTGCAAAGACAGGACACCTTGCAGTTGGTTAATGTATTCGATGGCCATTTGTAGGGTCTTGACTTTGCTCATCCTCTTACTCCTGTAAC
Organism: Myzus persicae; assembly: GCF_001856785.1. Lineage (NCBI taxonomy): Eukaryota > Metazoa > Arthropoda > Insecta > Hemiptera > Aphididae > Myzus > Myzus persicae. The sequence continues at coordinate 629,243 of NW_019101886.1, read as the reverse complement.
AAGTAAACAAGCACATTATAGTTTTCGTGTGGAGTATGCTGTATATAATATATTTTATTTATGCGTTTTTCTAGATTTTTACACTGTAACATATATACAACGGTGAAACGACTATAATAATAATATAATATTTAATTTACACGTGTGCGATGTTATACTATACACACTATACTGTTCATAATATGGTATAGTGTGCACTGCACGTTTTCCCGTTTTTGACCCCGAAAAGTGATTTGCCGAAACGGCACCGAGCGATGTACTCGCGGCTGCAGAGCAGACGGATTACATATACGTGTAAGTGCCACGCGAGACGACGCTGCTCTGGTGCACAGGAAGTTCCTAACGAGGGTGCGGAAACAACATCTGTGGCGGCGACGGCGACGACGACTAGGACGACGCGCGAGTCACACAAATGGGCCGAGACGGCGAGCGCAATATTGGCGACATGTGACTTAAATTATATATTTTATTATTATATTAGTGGCTTTTATAATACACTGTATACACCTTCCAGACGTAGACGAACCCGAATGCTCGATTGCCGCACGTGGAAACCCGATGATTACGGTATAATAATAATAATAATAATAATAACAACAACAACAATAATGGTAGCGGTTTACTCGGAAATTCCAAAAATCCACAAGGATTGAATACGTTTACGATTTGCAGATTTGGTGTGGGTCGGGGATGGATATTAGTGCGATTGGTGAAACATCCATATTAAAATAATATGTTAAAGGCATATGGGAAATCGAGACGGTTTGTAAGTTGAAAAACGACTGCGATTACGTTACTCTAGGAAATAAATGACGGAAAAATCGTTCGTGCTCAGTGTATATTGTGTACCTGTTGAGCAGTGGCTGTGGTATACTATAATTAAGCGTTTTAAAGCGCATAATAATTGTTCACGTAGCGGCGGGAGGGGTTGTTAATATTTCAGAATCCGCGCGTGGCATCGCAGCCGCGGGGACGACGGAAAACGCGTGTACAGTTATTAAAACAAAAATCGAGCCAGGCACGCGCCGGACGCGCGCATCATTTAAACGTGTGCGTGTACGTATATATATTATATAGTTTATACATAATATATATGATATATCTATACACACACATACACGTTAATACTATACGGACGTCGTAAAGTAGGTGCGATCGCCAATAATAATTGACTGGTGTCGGCGGTCCAGAAGCACCTGTTGTTTTGTTTTTTTTTTTTTATCTGATTCTTTCATTGGTGGCACACGACTACTAAGTGTAAAAAAAAAACCAGTTTGCCGAAAAATAAGACAGCGGCGCCGGCGAAGGGGCGGCACGGAGGGAGAGTGAAAAGCTGGTCAAAATATTATAATAGTATGTACATTCGCCGCCGCGTACCGGTTCCACCCGAAATGTTTTTTAATCTCTTCCTCTTGGCCGGCGCACACGTCTCGTGTAGGTATATAATAAAATATTGATGAGACGTGTGTTTGTGTGTGTGTGTGTGCAGTGTAATATTATTATTAATAACGGGGACCGGCGGCGGAGGAGTAGACGATTCGGTCGTCGGTCATAATATATACATATATTATGTAGAGGTGTATAATGTACGCGCAAGTATAATATTGTATTATACACAGGAGGAGGACTAGGACAAGGAAGAAGGAACGAGTCGAACTGCTACCGACGACGAAGACGTAGACTGCGACGACGACGTTCGCGTCTCGATGCAGGTGCTTTTTTGGTTTTTTTTTAGGTTTTTGGGCGGCTCGTGCCACGGGACACGCCACCGCATCACCTGTCCGGTCGTCGTATAATATAGTTTGACCTCAAGTGCGGCCCGAGAAGACGTTATTACTTATATTTGTATAAAATTGCCGCCGCACGCTAACACTAATTATTACGACCAGTTTTTATTATTATTATTTCGTTTTAATGTTTTATTATCGGTGGCGGTCCGATGGTTCCTTCTTTTATTTTATATTATTATGCGCATAATGCATATTATAATTTTTTATCTCCACCGTTTTTACATAATATACCGTTGACAGCGGGCTAGGGACGAGGAGAGAACTTTTCGGCAGCCCAATCGAACGCCTTTCGCCGGGTGCAACGGAATCGTTAAATTTGTTTCCGATAAATCAAAGACGGCCAATATATAATTACTGGCATTCGCTTCTTGAAATTTCTCGGGTCCTCTCAGGTGTATAATTGTTGAGCTATCATATTTTATTAAGGTATGCGCAGGTCTGTGTTTAAGTCTTATGTACAATATATATAATATAGGTATATATTTTTAAACAATTCTATGTAAAACTTAAGTGGATGTTATATGATATTAATGTATATACATATATATTTAGTTTTTCGGTCGTTAAACATTACACTAATACTCCGGATATCCACCATTCCACATGTATAGCTGCCGTGTGCGGTGATAACCGAGTGTACCTAAAGAAAATCGTTTGTTTTATACCTAACCAAACGGACTTCCGAGAATTTCCGAGATAAAGCGCGGTCGAGGCCCTGGTGCAGGATTTGTTTTTCGGAAACATTATGTATCGTGAAAGGATTTTACAGCCCCGGCATACAATATAATGTAGGTAATATAATCTAAAAATACGTCTAAACGTGCGTGAACGGTCGGAAGGGAAGGTTTAATTTTTTAAACAAACATTTCGGTTCATGAACAGTGCACGGATGGGGGTTAACGACGCGGCGATTAGGAGGGCCTTGAGAACAAAAATGAGATATTATAGTATGTTATACGAATGTATGAAGAAATATTATAGCATATTCTGTTATGGTTTGGGTACACGAGAGGATGCATGTGATCATATTATGTGTTTAGGTACTATAGCCGTCATTTTCTGTGTGGCATGCCGTTGAATGACTTCCAAGCACTTGAGACAACTACTACAGTAGTATCGTGTTATTGACAGTATCTGTCATTGAAACTAAATTCATCGTTGTGCCACACGCACCATAGAAGAGTAATCTGGTAACTATTAAAATGTCGTTTTTATTGTTTTCATATTATTCAACACGGCGGAGTTTAAAAAAAAGGATTCGATTAAATAATAAATGACGCAATTCAAGAATTAATGTACGCTTAACAATATATTGTTGGTTTTGTTTGTGAAACTCATAAACATAAATTGTTAATTTCATAACCTTCGCATTATAATGCAGTACAATGTCGAGTTGCTTATTAAATATTATCATATTATATTCTACTACACTTGGCGTATTATTCTTATATGTTATAGAAATTGTTTTTTTTTTTACACAAAAAGGGTAGATATATTTTGATGTATGAGCAGTTGGCACAGAACGTCAATGTTTTATACAACTATACACTTTATATATTTGATCGATCATTTTATACGAATATTATAGAGCACGCCGTAGGGTTTGTATTTGAGTTGTGTGTTCGGTATACAATGAGATTACAGTTCACATATAGATCGGAATTATATTAATAATATTGCTCAAATAAAATATAACATATTATTATATAATGACGATATTTTGCTCGAATAATTTAGTCGCTTGTTGTTATAAATTACGTATTTATATATTTAACAATTGCAAAATATCAGGAGAATAATATTTTTTACGGAGAGTGAAAGTATCACTTTTATTATCCAGTTAAACTTTTCACATTGTTATTGCGTTGTGCAGTGAATAAGGTTATATATTGAAAAAAACAAATAATTATTGTCAATCGGAGCCAATTAATATTCCAGATCACCCAATTTGATCGCGATAAATATAATATATTATAAACTATAATAGTAATGCAATTGCGTTTTCCATTAAACTATACAAAAGTAATATAATGGTATTGCACTCACTTGTTTTCTTCGAGAGGAACGACTTTTCGGAGCCTAGCGAAAGCCCAGTTGACCGCCTGCACTCGGCGTCTCTCGCGAGCGTTCCGCCTGGCCACCACTTGGGCGGGTTTCTGTCCAGCCGGCGTGTCTTTTGAACGACTGCCCTGCTTGGCTTTAGATAAACCAGCCTTCTGGCCACCACCAGTGGATGTGGACGCCAATGAGGGGCCGGGCGACGAGCTGGTCGTGCTGCAAATAATCGTGTTTTGACTGTCCGAGTCCGATAGCCATTCTTCTTTGTTGTTGTGAGCAAATGCTTCTGAAAGTAGAAAGAATACATTATTTTCGGTTTTAAGGACTGCGACGAGAGTTACCGGAGTACGATATGTATAATGTATATTATAATTTATAATTTGTGTGTGCGAGTGTGAGTGCTTATGCTCGTTGTGTTCTGTTGTAATTTGTAATGCGACGCAGATAATAAGTATAATGTACCTACATAATACTATATTATATAGTATACCTATATACATACTTATATATATATATATATATATATATATAATTCAGTTTAAAAAACGGGAGTAAAAACGAAATTTGAAGAGCTCACGCGCGAACGATAAGAACTGCCATTGTCGTTATAATATGTAAGCATATACCTACGCGCATTATCTCTCTCGTTGTGTGTACGCGCGGCTTATAATAGAGTGGAGTGATGCACGTATTTGCATACAAACCGACCGATTAAGTATATATTATTATTATTATTATTATTATTATGGTTGTTGTTGTTGTTGCTGATGTGTACTTATTTTATAATATATGATATATATATATAATCATCGTTCCATTAGGCAACCCCTTTCCTCACTCTCGACCACCATCCACCCCCATTCCATCACCATCCTCAAGAGTACTGACGAGGCACTGTGTACCTATATATGTACTTTAGTTTTTTAAGTTTTGACAACGGGGTGAGTCGTCATCAGTGGTTATTTAGTCCGCTTGTGAAAAAAAAACCGGAAACGCTAACACGGCCCTTCTTCTGTATTGCCGTCAAACAATAGGCACACTCAACATCGAATTCTCGTTTTATTATTATTAAAATTATTTTATTTCATTGAAACGGTGCTCGGGCTCGGAGTGAAATAAGAACATAACATCCGTTAAAAAATTTTAAATAAAAAAAATTCCGGGATAATATACATTACATGTTATAACGATAAACATAATATTATACATTATAATATTATAAGTACGCGGCGGCGACGACGCATGTTACATAGACGAAGACGACGTCCAACGCGCGACCATTCGCGCCAGCGAACAGTTTAATTTCGGACAAAAACTGGTTCTGGTTATAATCGTCAGATATTATCGTCGAGTTATATTATACTCATTAATATTGATGGCCAAATAGGTATATAGAATATAATACATTATTATTATTATATTATAGTGGTGGAATACCTATAATAATAACAACAACAAATTGTATCGCCGTCGGTTGAAATCACCGCGAGATAAGAATACGGACGATACACAATAATATTATGATGATAATAAATAGGGGTGATTTGCATATCGTTACAATACCGCATGCACGTACGACGTACAGGTAGAAGCGCATTTCGAAACTCACCCAGCTGTTGACTAGAAGAATGAGTCGGTGACGGCGGACTTGAAGTCTCCATAAGTGTTAGTGGTATATGTATATGTACCTACAAACACTCCGAGAAAAGCGTTTTTCAGCGTTTTTCAACGTTTTTCGGCGTTTTTCTCCGGTTTTCTTACACGACTGCGAGCTCGAAAACGAACAAGGTAAACGTACCGGCGGACAATATGGTGGCCGGTACGAAACTGGATCGGGTACGAACGGCGAATAGGTATTTGGGCTCTGAAGAATTTCGAGATCGCATTTATCGTACAAACATCGCAGGTATACGCGCACACATACTATATAGGTATAACCTTTTGTGTGTTAAACCAGTTTTTTTTTGTACGTTCCACCACCGTCGTTATACGCATATACACACGGGGATGTTGAAGGTACCATGCAAAGCCGCCTAAAGGTCTGGGCGGCGCACAATGGAGAGGGCCGTGTATAGGGTTGTGTTTGTGTGCGTGTATTTGTGTATAAGTATGTGTGCATGTGTACGTGTGCGTATATGTGTGTGTGCGAGTGCGTGTGTATTTGCCAGTGTGTGTGTCGTGCGAGTTTGCCACAGGGATTCCGACCCTCTACACAAAGAGCGTCGGTTAAGTACGGTATTTCGTCGTATAATATATAGGTATTATATAATAAAATATATTACCTACCTATACACATCGGAGGGGCAAATGCAACAAATTTTTTTTTTTTTAAATCGCGTTGGGGTACCTTTCGCCCAAGGGAATTCGTGATGTGCAGCACGCCGGGAGGGGCGCAAAGAAGAGATGGGTGGACAATAGACACACAAACGACCGAGTACCCCGATTACGTAAGGCCGCGTTGCATTATTATTATTATTATTATATACCTGAGCACTACCGGAGTTACACGTTCGCGTCGGCTATTATATTCCGTAGACAATAAGTTTTTCTTTGGTGGACCTCACGTGGTTCCAACGTGATGGTACATTTACGTATGTCCAGAGTAAAATAATTTATTATCTCGAAAAAAGAAAAAAACAATCGGATCAAACCGTCGGATATCGAATTTGTGTGCGTATATATGTGTACATTATTGTACACTATAATACACCAATACATATTATAATATATATTATGGAAGTATTATCTGTATATAATAATAAAAATAATATATTATTGCACCTATTAATGGATAATATATATTTTGTTGTCAAAAATGTATAATATTCACCGAGATTTTTGCCCACTGTAATACTCCCTGCTGTGCGTTTATTACCTGTAGATATGTATAGGTATAATAAGTACATATTATACTCGTAATACATAGGTGCCTATATATAATATAATGATTCTTTTAACACTCGTTATCTAGAAAAGTATTGTCGTTACTGAAAAAATATACATATTTTTTTTACATAAGTTGAAGTCTTTACAATACGACATTTTTGAAAAAAGTAATATTTTTCCTATTTCTTATCGTTCTTATTAATAAGTTTCTTGAGTATTTTTCGAATGACAGCGTACATAATTGGTTTCATGTTCTGAAGCAGAATATATTTCTTATAATTATACACGCACAAAAATCAAATTTCAAACGAGTATTCAATTTGTTCTGAGTATCTACCTATACTTAAAGTTAAATGAGTGGAATATAGTAGACCTACAACATTTTGCAGGGTTCCAATATGTTTTACTTCACACTACTAATCCATTAATCTATACTTAAAAATACTTAATATGCTACAAGTAATAACTAATTATATATTATACTCGTTTGGAATTCAGTTTTTACACATCGAAATTTTTAAAAAATAATCCGCCCTGAGATACCTATAATATAAAATTATAATAAAATATTTAGGTATATTCTCTGACTTGAAACAAAGTAAACACTTACAAAATGATTATGATAAAAGACCCATACTTTTATGTTTTATTAACTAACTTTTTCCAAAAAAGATGTTAAATCGTAAAAAAAAATATTCTCAAAAACGTTAATACTTTTTGAGACAATGCGTGTTTAGTGTTAATAATAATCACTCTGTATTATATTACATACCTTATACCTATACATAAGTTTCGGACACAGGCCGTCGGCCTTAATATAATAATACACGTGAGATCAATAGAAACACGGTAAACAATGTAAAGTCTATAGCGGGCAGACAATTTTTTTCCGAAGGTATAAAGTAGATATATTACTATATATTATACTCGCAAGCATTCATACACCTTATGTCATGGACCATATGACGTACATATATTTCAATTCCTTGGGAACAGACCTCGCGTATATATAGCCCATATGGTCTCTCTAGACTAGACGAGAACGGGAACGCGACGCAAACACGCAACATATGGTGCCCAAAGACGTTAATGAAAGGCGTTCACCTTTTTTCCACCCTCTCGATCTGTCTGGTAACGGTAAGGTCCGGACATTTCGCGGACTTGACGCGCACATTTGGTCATAACATCGTAATAATATATATTGCAGCACCTATACAGTGTACACAATATATATATACATAATACAGTTCGTTTTGCCGAACCACATATATCATATAATATATACGCCGAGCATTATGGTTGCAGACTATATGGTATAGAATATATGTATATACGAATGAAACGCTATAAACAAAACAACAGTTGCGCCGCTGCAGTAGTGGGCGCTGCCACCTGAGCCGAAAAACTGACCAACCGTCAAATTAAATAATTTCACCCGAACCGAATCTACTTCCGGACTGGTTATTACGTTATTATGTCCCACGCCGTACGGATAATCTCGATTTAACGCGCGCAACCCTGTCCGACTCGTAAAGTATATATGGATATACTACAGAAGGGTTGCTGCCACAGAGTACAACAATTGCTCCGCACCTGAGCGAATTATTCGAATTTTTCAACCCCAAGCGATGACGAGGACTCTGCATGCAGTGTACAGTGCGTGGGGAGACTAGGCAAAATGTTCACGGTTCGCGTAACACTGTAACAACTCATTTCCTAGTGTGTGAGAACCAAAACAATAAATAAAATAAAACACAAACCTCCGAGTTCCGGCGGTTGAGCTCTTGTCTCGTTATTGTGTATTATTGCCGGGCAAAACGGACAAATCTGTAACGAATTTTTGTTTCCCTCTCCCCCTTTTTACATAGCTAATACGCTTGTATAATATGTTTACCACATATAGCACGTATACACTCACACACTCCGACACTTGCACCATATTACAAAGAATGATTAAAAATTATAATATTATATCACAGTATTGTCGACCCTTACCTGCGTCGGATCCGGCGGTCCACCAGTCTTCCTGTACGTTGCCTTGGTCTACTCTGGAGCAGAATTGCATGAAGGACGGCATGCTAGATTTTAGTTCTTCGCCTAGGCTCATCATCGCGGAGCCTTTTGTGTTAAAAACCTGGAATGATACAAATAGAAATAGGACTTACGTTGATATACACTTCTAGAATATAGCACAAAACATATTATTTTAGGATGATACGATAATATAGTAATATAATATTATTGACATGATTGCGTATTGAAATAGAATAAATATAATAAAATAATGTACAAGACTCCTCACGAGTCTCGTTTTTAGGGTCAGATATTGTTTCAACCACCTTCCCGGGACGCCACCACCGGTTTGGATTATTAATTATTATTGTCTTCGCTGTCTTCGGTTCTAATGTTTGTACTGATAAACTACAGGTTTATTATATATGCACGCGTGCGAGTCGCATCTGCTTTTGATAAACAAAATAAAATCGCCCGCCTTTAACCACGCGCGCCTGTTGCTTTGGTTTGCGCAAGCTGCAATGTCGCGAGTGCGTACCTATATATGTATAATATGTCTATATTATGGTATATATTACCCTCGTAGCGTGGTTTTACGACGGTCGTATAATCGATTTACTAGTTTTCCAATCAACCCTCAATATTATATACGACCGTGGTTGTAACCTAAACAATAATAATAATAACAATATATACCTAACCACGGGCGGCACTGCAGTACAGAGATCTTCCCTTTCCCTTTCCAAACACGCGCACGACCTATGTACAAGATCTATATAGATAATAGTATAATAATATATACTGTAGATAAATACTATGATTGCTCTGCGCTCGATTATCGTGTGTGTGTACACAGCGAGAGTCTTATCGCAAACTAAACAATAATTTGTCGGCGAGTCCATCGTCGAGAACTGTACATAATAATATAACATATAAGGTAAATGTTAGTTTGTTTGAAAAATAAAATCCATTAGAAACAATATAATAATAATATATAATATGTAATTGGCCGCGGCACGTTTTCAAAACGACAACTGGTCTAACAAGCTTGGCTACGTTAATCATAGTTCGGATCTGTCACTGCAGTCGTACCGCCTTTATACGTCGTACCTACCATAATAAGGTGACGTATTGTTTTTCGTTCGTTCATTCATCGGAACGCTCTTCGGCGATAAGCCGTCTCACACCACTAATCGAAATCGAAATTACATAAGTATAGGCATATACAGGCGTGTAATGTATATTATATTATTATTTTATTTTACGTTAATAATAATAATATAATGTATGCTCGGAAACCGCTGTCGGGCCCGGTCATGTTTTTTATTCGAATGTAATTCGTCGGAATATATATATATCATTACGATCGCGGTCGGTTGAATAACTCTCGCGCCGCGGCTTTTTATACATACCTAGGTAGGTATTCGAATGCATAATAATTTTTTCTCTTTTCGTACACACTTCGACGGACCCGGGATTTGTGCGCGCCCCATGAAAACCGGTTCTCTATACACGCATTCTACAGGGGGTTGTGCCTGCGTGCGTGCGTAAAGGGCTTATTATAATGGAGGGTTGGTTAATGGTTTCGTATAAACATATATTTTTTTTCCCAGTTTCATGCTCGAGTGCGATCGTACGCTGCCGCCCCGTTTCCCTCCACCACACCACCGTTTCATGACTCTCTTTCTGTTTTTCTACAGCGCGCACCAACGGCAGCAGCGTCACAAGTATAATACTATATTATATACTATGTACGGAAACCGTTTGGGGAGGAGGGAATTATTCACCTATACACTCGTGCATTATAAACGCACGCACATCAGCCCCGCGTGTCTCCCATTTTGCAAGGGTGGTTGTTATTCGCGACGGGCTTATAGTATTATATTATACAGCTATATATACTTAAACGATTTGACAATGTCGCAATTCCGTTCTGCTGCAGACGGGTTTGTCTAGGTTCTATTCTATGGATGGCCTGATTTGAAAATTGAACTGCTCGGGGCTTAAAAACTGTATCCACTTGCTAGTGCAGTATTTTATTCTAACGGACAGAAATCATACGCACTGCGAACTGGCTGAATTCGATTGATTTATAAGAGAGATAAACATACATATGATGTGCTGTGCGGAACTACAAGATTTGAGAAACCTAAAGCAAATAAAAGTTACTATGAGAACAAGATATTATTATAATTATGTACTTTCGACGATTATCCTTCATAGATGTCGAAACGCGTTAAGAAAAACGTGTATTGTTTTGGTAAACGTTTAGAATAATTTACCCGAGAATTGTAGACGGTATAGGAAGTCCACGCGAAGTTTTGTAGATTCGAATTGCGCGGTATTTAGAGCTTTAATTGGTAAATTTACGTAAAATGTTTTGTCATAAAATTATAAAGGATAGAGATTACAGTGTATGTAAGTCTTTTTTTTATATAATATATTTGTTACAATTAACGTTATCCGCGTCGTTCAGCGGATGGAAACGGACGACTATACGACAACCGTTGTAGGACGCCAAATAACAATGGTAATCTACATGTTTAGCATAACGACTACCTGCATGGACTTAAAAAAAGTGTTGACTCAAATACACGCGCACGGTAACCCCAAAAACCCAATATAGACAATATTATTATATATACATATTATACGTTCATAATATATTTTAAGTATACCGCCGTCGCATACGATCATTATTATATTATATATTTGTTATTCATAACCGAACGTCTTACGCGTACCAGCATGAAACATGCATATTATAGTGTCTGGATCCCGTATCCTTAAAATATGTCTGCCGAAGGACATGATGTATATTATATTATTATGCATTATTTTCACCTCGCCCGTCGCCGCCGGTTAAGTACCGACTCGCGTGCTGCGGTGTGACACACGATACCGTTGTCGCGCATTTTCTTGGGCCAGCAAAACCATATATATTATCGTGGCGTATAGGTAGATGCATAATAATAATAACAATAATAATAATACTATGGGACTAGATTGTGTGTATTTTCGGTGTGTGTGTGTGTGTGTGTGTGCTATCATACGGGACGCACACGGGTAATTTACACATAAAGATAAATTATTATTGCAGCGATCTACAGCGAAATGAAATAATAATAATAATAATGAAAAAAAACAAAAACAAATATACTTATGTTAAAATACTACAACTATAATAGTAGTGTCTTCTGTTTAGGAGCCCGAACCCGCATTGTGCTCGCACAAAGGAACAGCCACTTATTATACGCAAACACACACACACAGTGCACAGCCTACAACGACATGACAAATTACTCGGACGATTAACGACACGTCGTACCAACTATCTATGTACGGATTACGGGTGCCCCCCGCACCGTTAAAGTCGCCGCCGCGTCACAGATCGCGGTGTTTAATCCGAACGTGATATCGGATAAAAATATATGTATTAATAATATTGTTATTGTCACCGACGCGTATTGGCCAATAAAATTTGACTTTGGCGCGAGACAAACGAGCAACCACCGTCTCTCCCCGTACACTGGCTGGTTTTACGACTGTGATAATATTATAACATAGGTATTACGTTATATTTTTATACACACACGTGTGTCGTATAAAACGCTCGTTGATATTGTTTGCACACACAACAGTGGCCCCCGTATAGACGAAAAGTTTATCGATCGTACCTATATCGAAATAAAAAGAAATCCGGGTGTGCAGACCCGGTGGCCGTGTGTATCTATATATTGTATTATACGACGACGTGGTACTACTTGTCGTAAACCTGGTGGAGCTGTAAATTTCGCGTTAAAATAAAATAAATTCATAATACGAAACGATAAATGACGTGTGTATATAATACGGGATCGTGACCGCGCATGACATTATTTATTCGCTCCCGCGCGTACGTGTTCGGTAGGCCCGCATCGACCTTATATATATACAAATACGTACACGGGTTACTCTATATACCTACGTATACGACTTTTTAAATCCGTACACGGTAAAACGGGCACACAATATAATAAATAAATAAATAATAATACAAATATTATACCGGACGCGTACGTGTGGTACCCTCTTTTTCCCCGCCCCGAGTAAAAAAGAGTTCTCGTCCGAGTACACCTACCAGTTATTACTTACTACGGTGCACCGGATACGCCGCGTAAAAACAACCCGTGCGAAGCGGAAACTGAAAAATTGCTTTTCGATGTATTTCTCTCCGTCACTACCCCTCCATCACCCTTTAACGCGTCGCGTTGGTACGAGTGAGTGTGCTTATGCTAAGCGATTAAATTTACAATAACAAAACCTAACGACAACGGTGCAAGTAGAATTAACCACGGCCGGAGGACAAACCAGCCTCGATAATTCGAGGGGAGAGTGGTCGGAGCGAGTGATTTATAATTGTTTGACTGGCGAGAAATTTGAAAACCATTTGCAAACACTTCTATTATTAATTACAATTTTATTTAATACACGTCGCAGATTTATGCGTTGGAAATTAATGTAAAATAGGTTAGGTTAGAATTAACAACTGCATAATAATAATTTATAAAATAAATACAAAGGGTTTCGTAGAAGACTTTTTCAAATGTAAATTCGGTGATATTGACTCATTATAATACGAACATTGAAACTCAATATTTTTTTTCACAACGGGGGGGGGGGATAACCATTGACTTGGTCGATACCCTTTGCAGGATCGGTTCTTGGACGTGACAACGAATAAAGGTTTAGGAACCTATAGCTGAGGAACGGACTTTTAAATAAATCAAATTGGCCGTTATATAAATATGGATTTGAAATATTATACAATCTATTCCTTTTTAAAAATTTTTTTTAATGGAAAAGCTTAAAAATAGCATTTACATCCTATTAAAACGAACTATAACAGTGCAAAAATTTAAATGAACCAAAATGTGAACCTTTTTTTTTTACTTAAGATATTAATAATTGTATAAATAGGTTGTATGATCACAGAATATTGAGCAACTTAAATTAAATAGTTTAAAAAGGAATTTATGATTACCCCCGGTAAAAAACTTTTTGAAACAATTATAAAATTATGATATATACCTATTAATACTTCGTGAATTTCAGTTATGTGAAAAGAGTAAAAATTAAAATAATAATAAAAAATATGAACATAATTATGATAACAAAAAAAAAAATAAACGATATAATATAAAAATATTAAATAATTAATGAAAAAAAAATTAATAAAATCGTTTACCTTCAAAGAAAAATAATCTGGAAGTTCGGCAATAACGATGTTATTCGTCGGAGATGTAGTCGATCCGTGGCTTGAAAACTCTTCTGCAGCAGCGGAGAGGAGTGGAGATGAAGCCGGCGGCGTCGGTGCTTGAAGGTATATAGAGGTATACCTGTCTGGTACTTTACAAACGAATGACAGCAAAATATATTAATAAGATACCGTGAAGCGTGTGGATGAGAAGCTTGGACGTGAGTGGGTAAGCTTGGGAGCGAGCGTCGTGTACGTGTGCGGTTCGAAACGCGACTGATCGTGTCCGGGGGTTGCGGCGCCGGTGTCGCCGCTGAGTATACGCTGTTCGACGGGACGGCGCGCGAGAGAGAGAGGGACGACACGCCGACGGGGGTGAGCCGCTGCAGTTTGTGTCTATAACATCACTATATACGTGTATGTATTATATATACGTATACATTGATATGCATAATAGCAGCGTTATGCGCATATATATATATATATAAGGGAACAGCGCGCGGCCATGTCGGCGGCGGCGGCTCTTGTCATCCCCACTGCCGCGTCGACGCCGCCGGTGGCTCGCGCGCGCGCCCGACCGGACACCTGGAAACGCGGCGCGCGGGCATATATTCCGAAGGCACGCGCCATCCCCACCGCCGAGCGGCGGCGGCGGCGGCGGCGGCAAAGAATGGTACGTACGAAAAAAAAAAACAACGACCCAAGAGACGAGTATTCATTACACACACACACACACACACACACACACTCGGGCGCGCGCGCACATCGAGCACTCTGTTGCTGGCGGGCAGCAGCTCGTGGGAACTTAAAACGCCAACCGGTTATTTTTTTCGTCGTTTTTTCGGTGCACTTCTCTAGTCGTCGCCGCCGCCGCCGCCGCCGCCGCCACCATGCCTCCGGTTACCAGACTACCGTCGAAGGCCACCGCCACCGTCTCGAGATATATATTATATATATATAATATACTTAATACATTAATAGTGTGTGTGTGTGTGTGTGTGTGTGTGTGTGTGTGTGTTTTGTGTAAAAGTGTATCGTAATAAGTCGACCGGCGCGAAAATCCTGTCCGAGCACGGGTCGCGCAAAACGCGTATATTTATGATACGTATGTGTGTGTGTGTGTGTGTGTAGTATATCGCTTTGCTCTACATACGTCGTCGTCGCCGTCGGAAAAAACGCGTTTTGAGTCGACGTTCATCAAAGTCTCCGGTGAGGCGGACCGTATACGTCGTCGGGTCCCATCTCATCGCGCCGTCTGCAGCATCGCAAACGCGAATTCTAATAGGCGTCGCACGATTTGTTTCCTCTTCCGACTTCCGCCGCTTTCTGCAGTGGTCGGAAAAACGCCAAACTCGAATCACCTCATTTCCTCTCTGAAAAACTCTGTGAACTTAATATTTTGGCGGAAAACCAAAACGATGTATTTCACATATTTGCATTGGAATTTAGGCATCATATTCGCATTTTATATTGTGGATGTATCCATCACGACGAAACCAAAATTTGAAAAATAGATTTATAAACACCCAACTACCGAATTATTATAAATGTGTTTATTCGATTTAAGTACATATGGTCCCGTAGGCTGCTGTCGTATTTATATATATGATACATTAATACTGGTTAGATTCATAAAATATTTTATATTTACTAATATATTATTAAGCCGATGTAAATAAATGTAAATACAAACCATAAACGTCCATCAATATTCTAATTTATTTCCAAGATGAGATGCTGTTAAGCTGTTTATAATAACTTCTGAAGCTTAGTTTTGAAATCATTCAAACAGAACCTGTTTACCAGTAGGTACAACCTCGCATCCGACATGCGCTTCTTATGATAAATAGATCATTTTTGGATAAACGGTAAATAGATCATTTTTAGCAACCATTTAGACCGGTTTTAAAACTTAGAAATATAGATAACAGGTATAGGCTACTGCTGGTTAGTCCTATCAAAACTCTCAAGTACTAATTTAATTTTCAAAACAAGTTGAACAGTACTATCCGAGTGACCCGATGGTCAAATGCAATTTCAAAGAACACGGCTGTTAAAAATTAAAATTCATAAAACGCTATGACTGGAATACATCTATAACATTTTAAATATCAGTTCTTTTATCAAATTCAGATAATTACATTTTTTTTAAAGTAAAATAATCATTACGTAAGACATGTTTAGCATTTTACAAGAAAATTATCGATAAATGAGATCATTTTATTCGTAAAAGAAACAAATCAAAACCAATTTATAATATTATTATTTATAGATACAGAAAAATACATTTCGGAATTGTATACTTATTGAATATTTTTTTAAACATTAATTCTTAAATAATATGTAAGTGTAGGTATTAATAAAGCTTTATAATTTACAAAATATGTCAAATATCACATACAATTATCTTTAAACCTAACATATTTTAACAATTAATCTGTCAGACTAATTTTCCAAGGTAAATAATAGTTTTAATATTTTTTAAATATAGGTATACCTACAATATAATTTTTGTGATTTATTCGAAGATTCAATTTTATATAGATACAAATTAAATACGTAATAAATAACATGTGGCGTTTTTCTATTAGTCGACGAAATTTGAATATAATGCGGATTTTTCTTTTTAACATAGTAAAACGGATTCCATTACCACCCTATTGATTTTTATGTAAATTATACTGTTCGATATTAGCATTTTAAATGGTAAATGAAGAAGTCCACCATAATTGATCGAACATTGATACGTGGTTTTTAGTGTTTATGATCATTGGCTTAAATTGTATATTTAAATAAAGACATTCGTGTTTGCTTAACTGTATAAATGAGTTTAAAATCGATTCATTGCTTAATAAATGTAATTATATAATGATATTATACATTCAATATGTGTGTACAAGTGTTTTCTTGAATAATAATAATGATAATAATAATAATTTTGACATTTGACAATGCCGGCGTTATAATTGGGATTATAAATCGATTTCATTAAAAAATATTTATGTTTAAGTTATTGGAATTCTCTTAATAACGATGGTATCAAAAATATATCAATAAAATATTATATATTTTTACCCATCTACTACCTATATTATAACCGTCATTGTTCAAGAAACCAATTTTAAAATCCTAAGTAAATATCTTGGCTAATATATAGTGGCTTTCCAGGGTCGAACACAATTGATGTGAATAACGATCATGTTGTTTCCAATTTTCAACTAACACCTTTGCAGTTCATAAAAATATTGTATTGTTCGATTTCTAGAAAAACCTACACAGAAACCCAACTATATAAGATAACGAGAATTCAATATTTATGGGATTTTTTTTATGTATTTTCAGAACTAAATTAGTTTTATTTTTTGATGGAATAATCTTGAGAGTATAAGGTAAAACTTTATTTCTTATAAAGTATATATAAAATATATACATGCATGCAATAATTATAAATATCCCAAATACTTTTTTGATTTCACATAGAAAATAATATCATCTTGTTTGTATGATATTGGACTTAAGATAAATAATATTAAAAAAGTGATAGGGTTGTTACTATTGTTTCCAATATGTATTTCTAATTTAAAATACTTTCCGATATGATTTACCCTTAAACAAAACGTAAAACCATTTATCGCGTTCATTGTCAAAACATTTTACACAAACAATTATTTCTCATTACTTCGTACAACATTCGAATATTTTATGATGTTCAAAATGCATCTGCCTAACGAAAGAGTGAGTACCCATAGGTATACGTAAAAAAAACTACCTCTATATATACCTCCTATAACATGAAAAGCCCGGCGGGGCGGTGGTTGAGGTTTTTTTTATACGTATACATTCTTTTTATCAAGATAAATGATGATTTAAAATTAGAATATAATTAGAAGATATATAAATGGTCATCTAGTGATGGGTTGTTTTTTTTTTTAGTTTAGTTTGTTCACCCGACCGACCACCCTTAACGCTGGATCCATTTATACTGAGGATAATGGTCGATGTTTTTTATAAAGTCTTAAATAAAACACACTGACCGCCGCCACCGCCGCCACCGCCTATTCATTAAACAACGTACTTAACGAAGGCGCGTGCATCAAGACTATATAATATAGTGACTTGAACGCCCGTCGGCGCGGCGGCAGGCAATGCCACGTTATAATAACAATAACAGGGTGAAATGGACAGGGATATCTTTCGAGTCTTATTATATTATATGTACGATAAACGTTTCCAAAATGATGTTACTACAACATATTATTAACATTATAAACAAATGTAATATAACATATTAACTATTATAGGATACTGTAAATTGAAAATAGCTGTTCAGATGGAAAATTGCTTAAGTTATCCGGTATAATATGAGTTTTTAAATAGAGGGCTAGCCAAGCATTTAAGTTCTTGGGAACCATTTTAAGTTAGTATATAGAGTAAAAATACATACGCCTTTATAATTTACATTTTTATTTTTATTTAAGTATATTTAGTGAACTAGGTATAAGTTCATAATTTAAAAAATGATAAATATTCCACTAAATAACATTCGAGTGTGGTAAATGGTAAGTATTTGAGTACTACAATTATACATCTAGAACTAATTTGTTGACTATTTTTGATGAGCTGAAATAAAAGTATATGCCAAAGTCGCTGATAGAAATCTTAAGCCAGCTGCAGTGTGAATATTAAGCATGTATAGTGCAGGTGCATACACTATATGAAAATATAAATTATAAACATATCCTATATTTTATCTTGATAAAAACACTTATCGAATTGATAGCATGACCATGACGTAAGTACGAAATCGTAGTATAATAATATATTGTATCTATATATTATAAATAATTAAATTTAAAAAATATTAACGTAAGGCCTTTAATTAAATCGAATTAGCTTATACCAATAAAAATACTATGTACAAAGTATAAACCTACCTAATTAAAATTAAAATTCTTAAAAATGAATAAGCAATTCGTTTATATTTTTTTAAACATTGTCACAATTTTACATACATTGCAAATTTTACATGTGGTATGGTTAAAAAATAATTTCATCGATTCGAATAATTTGGTGACTCCCAAGAGGAAATAAAGTTAGGGTATTTTTTAGATTTTCAAAATAATTAAATAATAAGTAATTTTTACTGCCATTTAAAAATAGGTTGAATATATTTTATGATCCTATGCATCACTAGATTATAATTTAACCGTTATAATATTGTCTAGATATCAATAAAAGTCATCTTAAAGAATTTTAAATGCTGTATTGTTTGCCCAAACAAAAGTTCATATTTTGTACAAATCAAATCAACAGTCGCGGTATACAACTATTAGCATTGTTTCAACTTCTGTGTTCATATTATTATTGCCATCACGATTGTGTAAAATTCAAAGTTTTAAAAAATATCTGTTTGAACAAACATAATATTTGAGGGACGATGATATTTGTTTGTTTTAAATATTAACCGATTTGTTATTCGATATAAAGGTATATCCAAATATTATCAAGTATCTATAATTAAATACATTTTTTTGACTCGATGTTTGAACAACAGATTTTTTTATATCGCGTGACTTCTTTGTTTAAAATGTTTAAATTATTACTTAAACAATAATTATTGATCTAATAAAGGATGAAATACTAATATTTTATAATGATATTATAATATTAATGTCTGACATACGGACGCACTGCAGTGGCTACTGCCTGCACACACTATACTGTACCTACTATTATAATTGTATGGAATAAATATTGTATAGATACAGGTGTTTTTTTCTTACTTTCGAACTGCTCAAAATGCCATAAATCGAGAACATTAAAATATATTTTTTTTTAATTTTAAGTAGTAGAAGAAACCCGTATTGAACGTAAAATTATAAAGTAGTTATTAATGTGAGCATTTCGATGCAATGCACGGTTGCGTGCCACGTGTGTGTAGAACAAGACCTCATATTAGCTTTGCCCCTATAATTTTCTAACGAGACCGGCAGTTTACAGAAGATGATCGGGATCTTTTTTGTATGCCTGTAATACTTATAAACAACACGTGGAAATTCCGGATTCATATAATTATTGAATAAAAAAATCTTGAAATTAAATTCAAAAAAATTATGATACAACGAATAAACGATATTGTTTAAGCAGAAAAAACAGTACTCATTGAAGACAATCACGTTTTTACTTCCAACAAAAATTGATATACATGTTATTGTTATACCTATATATGCTGAGATTAAAAACAATTTACC
Source organism: Myzus persicae (assembly GCF_001856785.1). Taxonomy (NCBI): domain Eukaryota; kingdom Metazoa; phylum Arthropoda; class Insecta; order Hemiptera; family Aphididae; genus Myzus; species Myzus persicae. Next base: position 609,009 of record NW_019101886.1, on the reverse strand, counting down.
TATTGTAATTTCATTTTTCAAAAATCGAATCGGTCGTATATATGTATACATAAAGGTACATATTGTATACCTGCAACGATTTCTTTAATTGGATTCACTTTCATTGTCTATATAGGTCCTGTAATTTAAAAAATGGAAAAAGGGTGAGCACCAAGTACCAATAACTTCATGGAAGAGTTCCTCCGTACAAAAAATATATTAAAATCGAAATTACATTTAAACTGTTTCAATATTTAGAATTATGAAAAACACAATTAACCTTTTTTAAAATCTTATACTAATACTTTATTTTTGTAAAATGGGTAGGTACAAAAACATAACAAAATAGGTACCTTCTTACACATAATATGGTTCATAAATATTGAGTAGAAGATAATATGGTTTATTAATAAAGTTATGAACGAAATGTATGATTTTTTATGATTATAAATACAAAATATTATACTAAATATTATTTTCATAGGCAAGTACGTGAATGCAAAGTTCATTTAAAAAAGTAGTAATTTAAATTCTGACTAATCATATCTTTTTGAACATATGTATAATCACACGTCATATCATCATAATTTACACGCGTGCATAATATTATAGTGAAAAATTATCGTTTCATTCGTCAGAAAATGCCTAATAAGTAATAACGAATATTAACTTTTCCAGAATCCAGATAATAACTATAATTTGACACCGCATTGCCAAACTGCAGGCATTATAAATTATAACCAAGTGTACAAGATGGTCCATTTAAGTGTCTATACTCTATACCTGTATTTTTTTTACATAGTTTTATCTTATTAGTTATTACAAAACACATAATTTTTGGAAAATATTATATTTTTACCACTTTTTATTGTTATTATTTTTTAGTTTTTTAAAACTTTACAATAACAACATACGTTATATAATACAACGTATATTACATAATATTCTCTATTTTATTCTTTTTTGGGTATACCTACTTTAATGTATAACAAATTCCGAACGAGTATAGTTAATAAGTTATAACTACTATAAACATATAAATTTATAACTGACTAAGTAAAACATATAATTTTAGTATAGCAAAGACATAAGATTACCTATGTAAAAAAATATATATATATTTTTAAGTTAAAACTTTTCAAAATAACGTGCATAGATACTTAAATTGATCACCTTGTATAATATTATAGGTATAAACTATAAACTATGCAGTGATCTGCAGTAGGTAGCCACCCGCCAGACTATCTAGGTTTTTGAACTGAATTCGTAATCGTCCTGCATAACCGTCTACCATTTATGATAGATAATTCTGTTTGGAACGAATAAAAGAGTATAATAAATATTATAAGAGCACAAAATATTATAATTGTGTAACTATTATAAGCTATAACGAATATATGGGAACTACTATACGTACCAATAACGACGTCGAAAATATGACTGCAGGTATTAAAATTGCGGACACGCGGCACAAAACTGTCAGACGCCGTTGAAGCAACTCTCGAAAGATATAAATTTTGGCACGTGCGATTTTATGGTCGCATACGATTAACGGCGGCGCCGATACATGTGTGCGCGATTACTGTAGACTATATCGTTTTATATATGCAGCTCTCTGTGGACACTCTATCGCGAGCCTCGCGCTAGAGCTGCAGCTGCAATAATGGTATCCGTGTTGAACTCGAGGGTATTTCACAATCGTTTTTTAAAAAATTACTATTCGTAAAAATATTGCGGTGAACTATATACATAATATGCGTATCGCGTAGAAGGAAATTTGAGTAGTATAGTGTGTATTAATTTATTTACTTATAAAGAATAGTCGCACAGCGCGCTTCTTTATGTTGTTTCCAGCTTTGAGGAATAATAACTAAAAACGAGTACAATTGATAAATTATGTTCTTATATTATATACTTTCTTTCATTTAGATTTGCGTCGCACATGCAGTTTTTAGTGTCTATAGTAAAAACGTATATAGATACGCATGGCCGTAACTGAAAAAAATGGGGGTCCAACATTTTTTTTTACATGGATACTGGACACTTATCATTTTTACGTTCAAAATATAAAACCCCTGTTTAACTAATACGAATTTCGGAGAGGTCCGGGCTCCTGGACCCCTCCCCCAAGTTACTGCTTTGTAAAGATACGTATAAGATAACCACCACGCGAAACCCGTAGACTGCGCCGTGGTATGCCGGTCTATCGTACAACGATATTGAGGTGCTCATCTCCCAAAGTTGTTGTACATTATTTTATTATATTTAATGGGTACCTACGCTTCATCCGAGCGATGATAGTAAGTACCTACCTATAATGTGTATTATAATATTAATCAGTACCTATATATGTACTTAATAGGTACACAGTAAACCGATGTAATGTTATAGGCACACGACGACGGGCCATGATAGTCGTATCGCGGAGATCAGTAAGGTATTCGTTTCTTCGTCGACCTTGGTCGTCACATACACGGGGGTTGCAGCTCATCGGTCCATTCAACATTAATTATTATTATCGTCATCGCCTCCGTCGTCTTCGTCGTGTAGTTGTCGTCTTCGTCGTCGCCGGGAAGCCACCTCCGAGAGACGTTCGCCCTAGGGTGCCGCGCGGTGCATCCCCCTTTTCGGAGCACAACAGGTTTACAGGCAGCTCGATTAAATCCGGACGAAGGGACCGTTGCAGCCGCCGCCGGTAGCCAGAGCGGTGAGCGACGATACACAACCTACACTGTCGGCGCGGCGGTACCCGCGGTCGCGTGGCACGTCGAAATCGAACCCGAACGGCGGCGGCGAATTCGTCAGTTGCTTTTTTTGTGACGATAATTCCACGCGATTCGGTCTCCGAAAGTCCGTAATAATAACTGCAGCGTAAAAGCATATATATGGCATATCCATCGGGGTAATCATGTGGGGGGGGGGGCGAGTAGTTGCCCACCTATACGTTTTTTCTCGTCCTGGTTAAAATCCAAATCCTTGTATAAAAAAAACTGTCAATGTTTGGAATAATTAATAACTATAAAAATGTATAAAATATATTATATTTATATTGTGGATGACGGATGTATTATACTCACGATTTTATGAGCATGAGTAATGTCAGGTCCATTATATATGAGCCAATATAGTGTGGTAGGTGGTTATAAATATGGAAAGATAATTATCTAATAATCGGTTATCGGTGAATGATATTTTATAAACAAATGTACATCTAAATAAATATAGGCAGCCATAAAATATTTATTATAGTATTATATTATACATACTTATTTTATAGTTTACATTTTATTTTTGAGATTCATTTTTAATAACGAGAGTGTCCTTTTAAAGCTTTTACTCTGTGGTTTGTTTTAAAATTTGGTTTTACGGGACTTCTTGCGGCGACTACTTGACTTTAGTCAAGCACGTGATTATTTTGAACTTTGGTTTTCTAGGATTCTAGAATAACTATAGCTATATAAGCCTATAACTCTAGTTCCCCCTGTAGCTAGTTAAGCCTATACAGTCTGTCTCGTGCACGTCTCTGGTGCTCGTCTAGTTCGACACGTATCTAAGTATTTATACCTCCCAAACTACCAAAAAAGAGTAATTTCGATGTATTATAAATATTGTAATAATTTATGTATAATATGCGTGCAATTTAACATTTTATATTTATTTTATACATTTACACCAGGCGGCTTTCAACACAGTGCAGTTATCGACAGTTGAGATAACAAAACGTATACATAAGTAGACAGTAGTTAGAGCAGTAAAATAACGACAAGAGTTAATGTTATGAGTAGGAAAAAACAAACTAAAATTGTATCGAGGTCAACGATCAACATTATTATCATTTAAAGAACGCATGGCTCTGGCTAAAGGATCTTTCATTAAAATGTCAGACGTCGAAATGGGGAGGAGGAATCGTGGCTCTTGCAGTGATCTGGTATGGACACTTCTGTATATCGCATCATATATAGGTGTAGGACGCGCGCGTGTTTCGTATTCACTCGCTCGGGGTCTGCACCTGGTTTTCTCGGCACCGCCGTCCTCCTTCCTCGGCATTCCGCCGCGCCGTACGCGAGAAGAGGAGGCTGCGGGCCGCCCGAGACGCGTGTCTAGCGCGTGCGACCGACGCTGCTCCTGCATCCACCGCCGCCGCCTCTGGACCACTCTCGTCAGCCGCCGCACACACGACCGCCGTACAGCATAAACGAAACTATGCCACACACGTACGACCATATAATATATTATTATGGTATACCTATACGTTATATCGCGGCAACGACTTGTAAATATATATAATATATATACACCTATGTATGTGTGTGTGTGTGTGTGTGCGTGTGTAATGTGTATATTGTGTACGCACGTGTCTGTATACATATATAAGTACGCGTAATTATTAAATGTTATGCCCGTCTATTATTATTATTATGTGTGCATACGACTTGTGTCGACGAAGTCAAAACACGAGTATAATATTCGTGCCCGACGAAAGCGAGTGAGCGTGGGTGTACTTATCGGTTTTCGGTGTAATTCATCGTGCTACTGCAGTTACGTTAATTACACATTACAATATTTATTGTTGATATTTATAGTAATAATAATTATACGTATCATATTATTGATCATATGTTTTATATTAGTATTATATGCATATAGAGGTAGACATGTATATGATTCATATACAAAGACAACACAGTTATACTACACAAACAATGTAATAATAATTACTAACATCACATTTGTCGCACGATAATGTTATTGTTTGCGTGCTGGTTTAAAAATATTATCATAATATATTTAAATATATTTAATGTATTTATATGTACTTATATTTTTCACGGCAATATGATTGCAGTGAGATCGTAACTCTTGTTTTATGCGCTTGTTCACGGCAATTGAACAATCAACGGTATAACATGTAACGTAATTGATAATTTTTTTTTTCAAAGTTCCTACATCCATCTTTTCAACCAAAGCAAAAATACGAAATTTTTTAAAATAAAATAACTAATTCCAACTACAGCATATTTTGTACATGACATGATTAAATAAAATATTATTCGTTTTTATTATTTGCTATACGAATTTTTAGTATGAAAAACACACGGTAACCGAATACGAAATACATAATAATATGTATCTGGTGTAGAATTTTGAGTTTCAAAGTTTTATTGAATTCAGTCAGAAATATTTAATAACTATATTAAATAATTCTAAGGTTCTTATTTCTCACGAGAATTGTTATACCTAGCTGAGTATGGTTAAGACTGAGAAATAAAATACACATCAAATTAGTCGTAATTTTAAAAGAAAATTAAACGAAATACTGCTTTAGTCGACGGTTATTTTAATTTTTTTTAGTCAATGCAAACGGTTTAACAACTAATTACTAAGGATATTATATTTTACACAATTTATTGTAGATTTAACATTTCTGTAATGTAATGTTTTGGATATAAATTATTATTTTGGAATTCATCCATTAATAATAATTAAATAAAGATTTGTATCAATTTACCTGAGAAAAGGATAACATCCATTAATGATTAAAGTTAAATCTGCTTGAAAGGGTTCTAAAAACATAATAATATAGTATATTATATTAAAAATTGATATTAATCTATAACAATTATAATTAATTATTATAAGTATAAGTGTATAACTATAATATTATGACAACTAATTAGGATCTCTGTACGATAATGTCTACAATATTTTCTTATTATATTTTTTGGAAATTTTAATTTCAAAATTAATGGACCTTTGTGTGAAAATCAATTTTAAATAAACAATCGTTGAATGAAAAATTGAGTAATGAAGTTAATCACCTAATTAAACACAATTTTGATTTTCAATTTAGATTATCTTTTACTACGTTTTAAGATTTTATTTATTACATTTTGTGTAATATTTTTTAGATTATAATACAACAGTTTGGTTTTCTATTTTAATCACATTTTTCTATCAAAATATTCCGCAATAAGTTGTTCTAATCTAATATCAAAAAAATGCATTAAAACGTTAAAAGAACTAAGAAGTATAAACGATTTCGCTGGACATTAATTAACGATTCATTAATTATTAGTAGATAATACTCTCGATTATCCATTAGGTATTTTAGTTTCCAAACATTATTATGTTCATTTAAATGCTTCAATTTATATTCTTAAAATTTAAAAATTGAATGCTGTGTTTTGATGAGTTTAAATATAATTAAGTTATTAGCGTTTATATTTATGTAGCATTTTTTAATACACATATAATAAACTGCAAATAAATCAAGTCAATATAATGTTATGGGAGGAGATTATGTACTAGATTATTAAAAAATAGTATGTAATTAAAAAACTTAGATCAAATTTAAATATTTTATACGAATTTTTCGAATTCAGTTTGAATTATTACTATTCATTAACACTATTAACTGAGCCCCTATTGCAATTTATTATTATAAATATATTTTTCTATTGATTGATTTATATAAATACTAAACATATAAATGTACAATAATTTTGCCTTCACCAATAATTACATAAATACATGCAGATACAATGTATTTTATTTTTGTACGTTTCTTTAGCTCTAATTTATAATTAATATTAAAAAACATTCATTTAGGCGCGGAATTTAGTTTGACGTTTTTAAATTTATGTTTATTGCATTTTAAATAGCTCTAAGCAATATAAAGCAATGATTGCTAGAACTAATGGAAACGGAATACGGATGTTGAACAACTATAACTATTTACAAGTAATTTAGCAAAATATGATGTAGACACTAAATCACTTTTAGTTTTTTTTTTTTTTGCTACTGTAGTTTGATGAGATAGTTTTTTAACATAAAATCATCTTGCGGTTTACATTATATTTCAATGATAAAACAATAAAAATACAAAATGTAATTAAAAATAAAGTATAACTATAAATTGTAGTATAAATACTATAGTATAATATTTTGATCTGTAGCATAAATATTTTGCATTTTGAAAAGTAGTAGGTATATTAATTGCAATAGTATAGGATAATATATATTATAATATATCAGTCAAATATACTTATGTCTTTAAACGCATGGTTCAAGTATAAATGGTGACCTGCAGATATAGTATAATCCTATTACATTTGGTTTTTATTAATAATAATAAAATTTATATTTTTTATTTATTTATACAAAACAATTTCAAGGCGATTTAATAATATAAATAATATAATATAATAAATAATCCGATGTCTTACCAAATAAATATACCTAGTAATAATTATTTTATGTAAATAATATTCTCGTAGTAATAATGGAATAATTATGACTGCTTATTATTTTTCGAAGTAAGCCCGCGATCACATATATGATGGATTAGTTTCGTTTCAAAGTAAGTAAACAAATAAATTATTATTGTATTGTTATGCCTCGAGGAAATAGAGAATACGTATACGGCGCAACGCTGTGACTGTGCATTATTGGAACAATCGAAAAGATGCTTGGAACTAAACGGTTTTTACAAGAAATAATTAAAGGACTAAAAATTGACGGGATAACAAGATCCTGCAATGGTTAAAAAAATATGAACGGGACGTGATGATTTATGAAATTAATACCCTTGTTAGATTTTTTAATTAAAAAAGGTGCAAAAATCGACGAGTCATCTTATCATTGCTATTATTTACCACCCTTTAAATCAGCGCCCGTTGAACGCATATTAGTAAATGCGTACGCGGGGTAGTACAGGAACACCTAGACTATAATAAAAAATAGCCGAAGGGTATTTAAAAAAAAATCATTTTCTCATTTTCGGAGGATTATCTATTTTTTTCAAGTCTGTAAATATACATTATACTATATACGAGACTTACTAAACTACACAATAGGGTTTTGAGTACCATGGACGGTACCCACTATTTCCAACGGTTTTATTTTTAAATCATTAAAATATCTTTATACACATGCCTACGATGTAATAATACCTGCTACGAAATGCATTCAGAATTGAAGTTATATACACGAACAACATAATAATATTGAAGATGTGTGTTGACTGATACATGCGCAGTATAATATTATACTTTTCTTATAATTACGTAACATCTTAAAATTGGTATACTAAAAGACACATGTAAACAATATATTATATTCATGGCGTCATGGCGAATAACGTTTCAATATACGTTTAATCAATTCGACAAAAGATTAATAAATTCGGTTTAGATTTTTTTCATCGTCTGACACAGTATTTGTTCATAATATCTTTTGACGATGCATATATACGCATTATTTCCAATTTATATATTTTATATACGCTAATCTTTTATTAGCATTTTCGCCCAACAGAGGGAATTCGGTGTACGTATGATCCTGTCAAACTGGCTACTATATATATATACCAGAACCAGTCGACAGTAGCGCGTTCCCTCTTGTTTCTTTGTGACAATGTCAGATACAAATCAAACACGTCACAGGATAAACTGTTGGATACAATCGGAATTGACAATCGGGGGATTTGTCTCGTCCCCAAAGGACAGTCTCACAATTTTTCATAACGCACGATCAATTGCTTACCAAAAGTGCATTGTGTGAAAGAAACTGCTTAAAAATGACCACGTCATTTGTCATTTTTAGTTTAAAAAAAATTTAAGGTTGATGGAATATAACTTACATATTATAATATGTGTTACGTTCAATGTACAATGTACACGTCATATTAGAAAACAAGTAAAAATAAAAAAAAACTGTAAATCTATACCAGCAGCATAAATGCGGCATTTAAAGCTGGAAAGTGTCTTCTTATAAATATATTTTAAAAATGCATGTGAGTACATTTTAATAGATAATATAGTTATGTACATAGTTTATCAATTTTGATAATTTAAACTTTAAATCAATGTTGAAAATATATTCACAATAATAGTTTATTGTCGATTCATCAGTATACCTATCTATATCGTATTCTAAAAGTAGAATAATTTTTTCGATAATTTTAAAAACAACTAAAATAAATATAAATATATAACTCTGCTGGAAACGGTATCCCGAAACGATCCCGTTGTGCGCCTTTTCGGCCACAAACTCACGGAACAGAGACAGTTGCAGCTGTACATTTTAATTCTGTCAAATTATCGCAATCCGTTACAGAGTTTATTTACCGGATAAACATAATCAGTGGCGTTGAAACTCAAATTGTTTCCGTCCTCGCCTCGGAGTATGCCACGGATTTACATTGGGTATTTTTCTTCTTCTCATTATTATTATTGTAATATATTTATTGATTTCATTCGAGTTCACGGCGTTCGAGACGAAACGGCGGCGGCCGATCAAGAATTCTGGTGCACGCCAACCGTTCAGCCGCGACGAACAAAAAAAAAAAAATTATACACATAAAAACCGATCGGTGACCTAACCCGAACACGGTATATTAACGCTTCAAACCCGCCGATTATACAGTATATAGTTTTCGGGCTCGCGTCAAGTACACCATGTATATAGGTATATATATTTATTACGCTACGCACACCTGTCTGGCACGGCAGCCAATTGAGGAGCGCATAGATTATATATTTACTGCCACCACTATGATATACCGCACGTCCTCGCGGTGATCGCGATGATGATATTCACGCCGTCTAAATTATTTGTGACTCTGGAAATCTTCACGGTCCGTTCCGATAACCGTATAGTATAGGTAGTCTATCAGACGGGAACCGTGGTTAACGTTTTACATATATATATATATATCGGTATACCTACACTCTGTTACGTACACGCCCCTTCGTAATATATCGAATACAACGTACATCGATAAATATATAATTTATAAAAAATATATAGGTTGGTACATATTATATACATCACGCACTGCAGCTCTATGACTATACATCATATTATATGATGTATGCGAGGGGGGAGAGAGGACGGTGAGATTTATGGATATTATTATATTATATTATATTATATTGAATGTGATATTATGTCCATGTACACTTCGAACAATGTGGCTATATATACGGAATAAAACGAATTTCTGAAATCTAAAAAATACTTCTCTCAGCCTATATAATATTATGTACTAAAATATATTATGCGTTATAAACCAGTTCGCGAATATCGTTTTTATAAAAATTCCCGGGGTGGCTGAATATATAAATCATTTTTTTCCTTACGATCGTTGTCGTGAATGCAGGTGGGCGCGATCCGCGACATTGACAATGGGGGACGGTCATTTTGAAGAAAAAAAAATACGACCGAAATCGAATGAATTCAAAATATCATACTATTGCCAGCTTGGGTCACATCGATTTAAACGCGTCAGAGAATTTTGAAAGGATTTTCACGGGACGTTATTTCGAGTTCCCACACTGTAAACCCTTTCCTCTTTAATCTGGCCGATAGACATCTCAATTTGAGCGAAAAGTCGAACAAACATCGAGATCTTTTGAAAACGGGACATATTCGTTCTACTTATGTCCTATACGCATTGTCATTTTGCCAATATATACGTTTTTCAATTATTATCAAACGCTTGCTCATATATAAGAGAAACCGCGGATATATCAGACAAAGATTATGTATAGATATAGTATAATATATTATACATGATCAACGTGACAATATACATACATGAATGTTAAATATATGCGATTTAGGTACATCATTATAAGTGGAAATGTATATAGAATAATAGGTAAGTCAAATTTAACAAAATGTCAACATTTACCTGTTCGAGACGTTTGCTGCAAAACCTCATTTATAACGTAGGTGCCGATGTGAAATTGAATCCTTATATTGTTATATAGTAGAACACGAGTGTCATGTAAAACCAGGTGGGGTGCAAAATTGCACAAAATAATGAATAGAAGTATGTGGCACCTACCATAATAATGAAAAATGATTTTAAGTATAAATGGAAATTGTTAAATGTTTAGGGAAATGGCATACCCACTGTATAACTTTATAATAATATATGTTCTCATCTCAAATATAGATAAATTTCGATTATTTGCTTAAAGCGTATAGGTCTTTATCGTTCCGTCACTATCCGTCATAGATTGCTATATTTATAACTATTATAACTTTATGACTTAACGACGAATATAACCAAGTGTTCAAAAATTGCGGTTTTAATATCTTCTTCTAAAAACACACATTTATACCTTTGTCGGTTTCACGAAACTGAGGACCCGCAGACTAGTCTCGGTCAGTGATCTCATCATTACGTCAGCGATCATTCACATTGGTACTAAAATATAGTAAATTAAACAAACTAAAATAACTAAAATAACATTTCATAATATAATAACAATAAGTCATAAAATATATAATGTTGGAGCGTGTATCAATAGTTTAATTTAAATTGTACTGCATGTAATATTATATTATACTCCGTCATAATGTTCAAATTATATTATATTTGTAGTTTATTTTAAAATATTAAAAACTAGATGATTTTTTGAAATAGTTGAATAGACTAATAGAGTAATAGAGTATAGCGTTCATGGAAGCAACCAAAAAGCAGGTACGTATATGTTGTATAGAATTATGAAGGTAAGTCTTTGATAAGTAACTACCTACTGAATTGTAAATGCCAAATGGAATATATTGTTCTACGTCATATAAAATATTATTATATGGGATTAGGAGAAATGAGAGAAATTTGTATTCGGGCTACATATCATTATCCCGAATTCTGACACGGAAAATAAAAACACAATCCGCAAGTGATGAACAATGAAGTAAAAACAGGGTCTCAAATTATCTGCATTTTATAACTTGAAGCGGGAATAATGAAAAAACACCGGAAATCAAAAAAAAAAAAAATACCGGAGAAGTTTTTTTGCATTTTTGCTTATTATTACCCAGTTAAAGGAAAAACGAAAAATATTTTTTTCAAGACATTGTCGTTCGTTTAGAGTTTCTTGGAATTCCATTAACAATAAGCAAAATCTAAGTAGAATGCAAAAAAAAAAATAATAAAACGAAGGGTGATGACTGGTAGAAATAGGGCTGTACGTAGGTACGTAGGATATAAGATAACAAGAAACAGGAACAGGAATGCCCTCTAATTCATTATACAAAAATATAATATATAAGCGTGTATTGTTCAGTCCTGGATTTTGAACGAATCGCTACCACCTCATATAAAATAGTATATATATATATTATATAGGTACCTACTATGTCTATTTTCTACCCATAAAACGCGTTTACCCATTATTATAATGTATACGAGTGTATTCATACAGAGATTTAATGAGATCGACCCGCTGGTCTAGTGGTTATATACTTATATAATATATAAATATGTATAATGATACAGAGCCGGTTCGGCATATTGTAATATTAATATGACGTTTAAGTGTTATTACTTATTATTATACGATACGCAAAATAATCGCATAGTTCTAGGCTAGACAGAAAAAAGACTAATATATATATATATATATTATATTCAGTCGACGAAGGACGCGCACGAGATAATCGCCAATTTAATTAAGTAGTCACACTCGCCACACACACACACACACACACACACACGTGCGCGCGGGTATACATCGAACTACGCTTGACGGCGGCGCGGTGGTTTGCCGAAATCGACGACATTCCAACGGCGAGGCTTCAATGCAATATATTATTATTATTATTATTATTATTAATATAGGTACGCTTCTGATAGGTGTATATCTGCGAAATTTATTATCACGAACGCCTACCGCGACTTGCGAAGCGACCACTATACCCGCGGTATGTCGATAAAAATTTGATACGAGGCCTAGAGGCACTCTATATGTATACACTATACAGCCATACACAATATAATATTATAATAAGCGTGTAATAATTATTATGATTATCACGCGGTGTCGTTTGTCGCGCCGCCCGCGACCAGACGTCTCGAGAGGAGGTCGGCGGAATTCAAATACGTGCGTATATAATATAATATTGTTATACTCACTACCGTACGACCATCGACGTATCTGCGTATAATATATACGTACGATATGCGCATTACACAACATAATATTATTACATTGTACAAACGCGCCGCCGTGTACCCGAGAGATTTCGCCACAGAGGGTGAATTTCGTCGTGTAACGTATATTATATGCACACACTGCACACGCCGGGCACAAACCTACACATATTATTATACTGCAGTACCAGTATAATATTATATATAGGTATATACCAGGTATACACCTATGCGGCTACGTATGTGTATAATAATAATATGTGTGCACCGCTGCTGCAGAGGGATGAAGGAGGCTTCGACTGCAGTGAGCGCGCGACATAAATACAAAACCGGTTACGCGCGCGCACAAACTCTGCACCGTTCTCGCCCCCGGTGCAGGACATTCTTCCGCCGCACGCATTATATAGTGTTTGATAATAATAATAATAATAATATGAAATAAAATCGCGCGGGGCGCAAAAAGGTTTTTATTATTTATTTTTCTCCACACTACTACTACTCGTCTTACCGTCACCGCCGTGCCACTCGCTCACGAATATTTTTATATCGTATATACATCAGCTCTCGTCTCTCATTCCGTTTCAATGGCGGTTGCAGGGGAGCCGTTTGGTGCTGTGCGGCGGTAGGGGGTAGGGGGACGTTATGCGCGAAATATCTCATTGTCCGCCTCGCGGACCCCAACAACTTTTCGGCGCGAACACGTCCATTGTTGTCGTCGTCATCGTCGCCGCGGTCGTCGTCGTCGTCGTCGTCGTCGTCGTAGTCGCCCGACGTACGAGGGGTGAATATATATACGTATATATTCATTCGTTAGGTTTTATATTTTATTTTAAATTCGTTTCTCTCCCATTCTCGTCTCTCTCGTGCTATTTCATATTACTACTATTATTTTTTTTTTTTTGTTCGATTCTCAAAAAATCGTTTTGGTCATCGGCACTAAAATTGTCTTTATTAAAAATAATAAATAATGACTACCACGTCCCTATGCGCGCGCACGTTAGTGTATATATTTTTTACTCGCATTAAATTCCAAAGTCGTAAAAAGGACCGGTTCCACACGTCGAAAAGTTAACGGATGGGTCGATAATATTATAATAATGTTATATAGTTACATATACACGTTATAATCTATATGCATATAATTTATAAAATATAAATACGGTTATTAAAATATATTTTGTAAGGCCGGTGGATGAAAGTGCGTCAAACGCGTCACCGCATCAGTGATATACCGTCCGTGACATTGTTTAAATTAATATTTATTTACATACATAAAACTTGTTTGAAAAATAAAAGTCTTTAAACGAGTTACAGTTGTATTACAAAACAAAACTGAAAGTTAGATAGTATATTTATTTGTTTTTTTAAGACAAGAATACAATGTAAATGGGAGAAATCTACGGAATAGTAAAAAACTAGCGTAGAACAACAATACTTAGTTTAAATAACAACAGTCATTACATTTTTGATGAATAAAATTATTTGATGTTAAATTTAATAGGTATGCTGTAAATTACTTATATGGTTAGAAACAAATTTGTAGTCACATTTATAATTTATAAATGCCTAAATACCAATTAACTATAGGTTTTAATCAGTCTTTATAAAGTTTGTTTAAGAAATAATATACAAGTGTTAAACTATTATAATTTATAATGCTAAAAAAATATTGTTCGAAAGTCTGAAGAACCTTTAAAGTATGTTAAAATAGCGTGCAATCAAAAACTATTTAGATTAATCGACCTTTAATAATATCATTAGACATTGGGTACCTATATACATAGTAAAAATATAGTTCATTATCTTTCAATAATTTTAAATAATTATTGATAACTAATAAATGACATTTATTCCCAGTATATAATAATAATGATTATATAAGATAGTGCTGTTATAAATTATAACCGATAGGAAGGTATTTTTTTTTTTTATTAAATTTTAAAATTTATTACCTGCCAAAAATATTTTGTTCACGATACTTTTTGACGTGGGTATTTCGTTTGGAAAATATGAATATTATTTCTTTCGTCGTAAATTAATACATCAAAATATGTTAAGATATCATTATTATTATTATTTTCGACTCATTCATTATTCATATTTGTTTTGTACTAATCCCTCTAAGGCTTATGAGTAAAAACAAAACCATCATCTATCAAGTATATGGTTTTGATTTCCTTCATTGTTAAAATATTACACGTTTTCAATTTTATTTTACTTTTTAATATTTGAGATAGTCAATTTTAATAGATTGCGAATTCATATGTAATATTATTATTAGGCAATTTCAGTGCCGGAGGAGGCTTATCTATTCATAAATAATTGGGTTGTATATGAATAACATTATTGTTACAACATTGTTAGGTAAAATAGTTGTTACCCGTGAAATAAATCTGAACGTAGAGTTAAACTTGTGTACCTATAAATATTATTATCAATCGTAAATCGTGATAATCTAAACAAATAGTAGACATTGTATGATTTAAAATAAAAAATAATTGTGTATTTGTATTAATTCGCAGAATTTCAAAAACGCGTTTTAGCTATAGGTCATAGGTGTTGTTTATGAATTAACACTCATATAATATTATGTACATATAAATATTGTTCGGTTCCAACTACTATATGCGTTCGTAAAAATATGTTTATTCACTACACCACAAGCAAAAAAAAAAAATAAAGAAATATATTTATAAAAGGGTTTCAGATTTTATATATACGATTGATGGTCATCGAATGAGCGGTTCGTTTCGTTTGTAGTTTTCGAGTTTTCGGCTCCGAATGACGATTAACGTTTGAATGGGACGTCCTTCAGAAATCTCTAAATCTCTGATGGAAATAAGAGGGGCAAAAAGAATGAAAAAAGTGGAATGAGATGAACTGATGAAATAAGACAGGTGAACGAGACGTCCCTGCGGGACTCCAGACGTAATTATTATATGGATGCTCGTGTCCGACGACGAACGCGCGCGCCCAGACCATGGGTCCGTAATGACAACCACATAACGTGTAATTTAAGGGTGAATTAGATATAATATATATTGTGATCTATTTCGTCGGCCAGATTAAATTTTTTTCCGACTTTTTATGATAGGACCGGAAACAACGGCGGCGATAGTCTTTCGAGATCTACGGCGAAACCGTGTAAATCCGACATCCGGTCACCCGCGGTCAGCAGCACAAATAACAGTCGGCGACGCCCATGCAAAGACGTGTATAAGGTTTCAGATGACGTTCTCATATCGAAAAATAATATTGATTTTCGCGAGAAAATAAACAAATCGGAATTGACCTGTAATAACAAAAACACGCAGGAGGCCTTATGAGCGAGTCAAGCTCTTGTCAGACATCCTCGGGCCACGAATATATTAAACATAATATATAATATAGTACTCGGTCGATCAACGCAAGCACATAAATGATATTTTTCGGCACTTGAAGATTTCTATTCATTAATTCTTTGCTCAAAAACGAAAATAAAAAATAAAATAACTATGCCTATATATGAATATAATATTATATTATTCACTGGCTGAAATGTTGCTTGATAAATTAATAAATTCATATTATTACTGATAAAACATATAGCTGCAGTTACGAAGTAAAAAATGTATATTATATTACATTGTTTTAAATCTGTTGAAAAAATACTATGTAGATACTCTTACACGTTCTTAATATAATATTAATAAGTTAAAATTAATACTATTTTATACTTAAATATAAGATCATATTGTTAACATATTATTGTGGTCCATTGTCATGCAGGTGAATAATTAATACAAAAATTAGATCCTCCGTTAAATATTATAATGTCTTAAAAAAATATCATTTTTCCATTCAAGATCTGCGTTATATACCCGCTACACCATCACCGGTGGACCATGTCCAGATGTACACTGCAAGACACACGAATCATTTTTCGTCACAAAAATTATATAGACATACATGCACAACAATCATATACCTATGTATACGACTATATGGGCATGTGTATATAGGACCTGGTGTGATGGCGAGTTTATACTGTATATATCTTACACGCGGGGATGACGGCGAAAACGCAATCTCCGACACCTTCAAAACGCCCCCTATACAGTCTTACTGCGGGACAGCTGTCTCGTTAAGGGTGTTATTTATGAGCGCACGTAGGTAGTTATTACCGGGCTATTGTAATAGGACGTTATTATCATCTTCTCGTCGCCGCCACCGCCGCCATATACACGTACACGTATAATAAATATATATATGCCGACAGAATTTTTGATTTCCCGAGTGCAGCGTATATATTATACACGTACCTACGGGTATTGAGGTATGTATAAATATTTTTTTTTATCAAATACATCCATCTATAATATGGTTGCCCGCGTACAAACGTCGTATATATAGATAAACACATCTGATTGTTTTTTATTTATTATATGGTTTTTGCCGCGCCACCGCCGCACGCCGACGACAACTGTCGAAAACACGATATTTGGTCACAGCAGCCGGCGCAAAAAAAAAATGTTAAAAATAACGAAATTAATAACAATAAATAAAATATATCAGACAACGTTTTTCGTCGCACTGCAGCACATCTCATCGGGCTGATCTAATTAATGCAATCTTTCCTTTTTATTTTCTCCGAGGGTGAAAGACTTGCCGCTGTTGCAGCAGAGCAAATATCGACGGTTGTTTTTTTCGACAAACATGTAAGTGCAAAGGAAATGCCAAAAAAATAATATAATTCGATCCATTAACCGAGTAAACAACGTGCGTTTAAATGAAATCCTATACTTTTCTTGTTATTTGAACAAGAAACCGGGCTTCCTGGGCGACTTCCGACCAGTTTCAGATGATGGATAGAGAACATAATATAATATACGTACGTGCAACATAAGAGATGAACAAAAAAAACAACTAGATCTCATACCCTGGGAACGAGACACAATACAAAGCATCCGATGTATAATAATCCACCTTTGGGTACGAACTGTTCAGGTAGGTAGGTATGGGCAGGTAGGTAGTTCGGACAAAAATGAAACACAGTACAATAAATATAATATGTATGTATTTACCCGACGAAGAAAACATATTTTATGTCTCGAAAAGTAATATAATGGAATATTCGGGATTTGGCACTGAAGCCATGGAATAACGATTGTACCCACAAGCGTTTTGCAACGCTAGTAGAAATGTCTAGTGAAACGAAAATCAAATAATATAATGAAAATACCGTCTCGATGCCGGCGATCCTGAAAATATGTCAAACGTATTAAAATCGATTACGAGAAAGGGTGAAGTCAAATATTTTTGTGAACAGTATACAAAATACAATAAAGGTACATATACAACCTCATGTACAAAAATTCGTACTGTCAATGACTGGTCGACGGTCGTCTGTACTATTATATTATAAATGTATATATTATACATACTATACATGTAACAATGTTTTATATTATGTATATAACTACTGCAAAATATTATTTTGAATAGTAACACAAAATATATTGATAAAATAAAATAATTTCGTATGAATTTGTTGAGAAAACAAAATATCATAAGTGTAAATTGTAAGATAATTTCAATTATATGTAGTATGACATGTTATTATAGCTTATGAATAAAATCATGTTCAAAAGTTGTTAAACTATATTATGTTTTAGTGTTCTTCCATATTTCGTTATAAACATTTTGTCATGGAGAAAATGTAAATGACATAAACTATAGAGACTAGAGATAGCACAAACTATATTTTAAAATAATTATTGATATCTTAAAAAAAAAAGAGGAATAAATTTGCATTTTACGTTGAAAAAAAAGGTTTTTTTTGTTTTTAATATCATATTATCATTAAATTCAGATCTACCGTCTACCACTAAAACTAATGAAATATCAGATTAATTGTATACAATTATATTAGACATAAATACATAATATGTTATTAAACTAATTGCATACAAGAAATCTTTTCGTTTTTTTACATAAATAGTGGTAGAACCAGCTTAAAAAAGTAAATATACTCGTATATAGTCATATAGAGATGATCCCAATTATTGAAAGAATCAAAAACTTCATACAATTATCATTTGATTTTTCTTTGATTGAATACGTTCTTTAGATAAAGCATTATTAATTTTACATCTGAGTGTTTTTTTTAAAATACAGATTTCCATTAAAAGCGTTAGGTCTTAGTTTCTTACTATAATTTTATTTATTGAAGAGTAGAAAGTGTATAGAATATATTAAAAAAACTATTCTATATACATCCAGATCCAATTATATAATTACATATGTTTTATGCATTGTAATTGACATTTTTTATAATCTACTTAATATTATTGATGAAAATCAGAAATATATTTGGTATATCTACATTTTGTTATAATATCAATAATATCATCTATACTGTTATTCAATCATTTATAATAATATATTTACATACCAACTGTGAATAAATATTTTTTATCCTGTGATTTCTTGTTAATGATACAATTTTTCAATAAAAAGAAGAACAGCTTCCATTGGCACTTGGTTTTTTACTAGTTTCCTTCTATTTTTTTCTGGTAAAGCCCAGACTAACAAAACCGTCGACGGGTGGCAATTACTATTATAATACTATACCTACACACCGTCTAAGGGAGTGTGAATAATGTATGGAATCATGTTGTATTAAAAAGTGTAGACGCCAACACCCTCATGTACGCACGTGCATGCAGCACCTTATGGAGTAATAATTTTAAATTAATTTAAATTGTTCCATAACCACGGGCGCTATTGGACTCATTGTAACCGCCGTATAGTGTTATGTTTTCAATAATAAAAATATATGTTTACTAATAAACGGTAATTTTTCAAAAAAAAAACGATAAATCTAATACTTATTTCGAGCATAATTTAATGTTTTTCATAAAAAAAAAAAAAAACAATACGGGCACCTCCACGTTCATCGTCCCAACACCTATGTAGTGCGCACTCGTAATAATACGTATTCGATTAATTTGTGGTTTTTATAATAATATGATGACATACGGCCCATGAGCATTGCACATACTAGGTACCTACGGCCGTTGCCCGGGACCTACTCATCATCAAATGAAAAACACACTTAAGTGTACGTTATGAGTTCAACGCCCACCATGACCTAACTTCCACCTATATTATAATATACGTTATGTTTATTCCGCCAAATAGGTAAAAATGGGTTGTTGCGTATAGGTAATATTTTAACTGAATATTAACCTATATGCAGCTGTATGAGAAAAATCGTTGTTGTTTCTAGCACTACTCTTTTCAATAAGACTTTAGACGTATATCTACGGGTGTTTGTAAAATGCTATTTTATAAAAAAATTAACTTCATTGTAGCATGATTTAATTTAATGTAAATCAATTTTATTGGCAATACTAATTATATATATAATTATATCGTACACGAATTAATTAATTAACATTTAAAAGAATACCAAAGGGCAATTTTTGCATTTTAGCTAAACACACAAATTAAAAATATATAAAATACATAAACAATTGTAGGTATTCACATTTCTCACACCTACAATACTATTGTATTGATTACTATTTGACTTACAACCAATATGCCAGTATGTTTTTTTTTAAATTTAGTAGTGTACGAGTACACTGTTTTATGAAATAAAAAAAATTATACTACCTCAGTAGATATTATATAATATATATTTTGTTTAAGTGTTTAACTTCTACACTGTTTTAAACTACCTTAACAATCGAGAATTACGTTTCTTTTACAAAATCTTGTTTTGAAGAAACGCTTATCGCTTTGCCTTGAGGCATTATTTAGCAGTGTCCTTGTATATTGTATTTTATTTTTTAAACAAAATTAAAGAAAACTACTTGTTTCACAATATTATATTATTCGACTTGACTAGCCATTACTGCGATTGATCCCATACAAGTCAAATATTATTTAAATACCTAATTATATCTAGATGACTAGATAACACGAGATTATATAACCAGAATAATCAGATGAATGTTTAGTTTTAAACGTTTTTAAAATTGAATATACCTGTACAAATGTTGAAATGATATAAAATATTTAATATACAACCATTATCTAAGATATATTTCTGTCTAAGTATTAATTATGTCATTGATAATAGTATGTTAATAATACTATTATAGTATTATGTAATTATTGTAATTACCAACATATTTTTATTCTACAAGTATACATAATATAAATTATAAATTCAATTTAACTGGTGAAAATTAAATTCAAAAATATCTAATATATTACAATTGAAATGTACATATTACAATACACTTTAAAATAAGAATTTTTTTTAATACTTTCATAACCATTTTTATAAAGTATTCGGAATAGTTTTAAAACAACTTGTTTAAAATACCAAAAGATTTATTAGTGTTCCATTTTATAAACAAATGTCCAATATCCATTGTTTATGTTTAATTTATTATAATGTAGTGTATGTCTTATAAATTTACTCTTGAGTTGAATTAATAATTTAGAAACTATTAATATACAATAATATAACTGTAACCCCCCCCCCCCTAAAAAAACTATATTGTACAACATTTCTTATATTTACAAAGAATATATAGTTATTTAGATCTTAAAAATGGTCATTAGAATGTTATATACCAGACTAAAGAATCCACATTTTGTAGATTATCATCCAATTCTACTAATATAAATATATAATACAATTTAGCAAAAGTTAAAATTTATTTTCATAGTAAAACTAAAAATATGTGTAATGTTCACACGGCACTTGAAATGAATAACAATAATCTTTTTTAAAAATACAAACATTAAATAAAATTATTGGTTTCATCAAGATAAAATTATTTTTTTTTTAAAATAGCATTCAATGCTGCAAATACTTTGTACATTTAAATAAAATTCAATAATTTTTTAAAAAGAATTATAATTGTTATTATTTTGTACAAGTAAAATATTTGTTAGTACTTACATTTATTGCATAACAAAAAAAACTTGGTGTGTTTATATGTGTATAACTATATTACCTATAGTAATAAACTAAAACGTTAGAAGAAGATAAATTATCTTGTGGAGAAAGAAATAAAGAACAAATATGAAATATTAATATACTATAACCTAGTATTTTGGTTAAGTTTTTTTATGCTGCTTCATTATAGGCGTACAATAATTACATAGATTAATGCTATGTATATACCTATATAATATACAAAATGATATGTGATATTATATTAAAATGTTTAGAAAATAGTAAAAATTTAATCTTTATTTTTTTAAATATAAATATAAGTGAAATAATCTGGTAAAATTAATAGGTATAAATGTAAATGTTCATCTAATTTTATATGGTTAGGACATATATTTTGGGAATGATCCAAAAACTTTAACGCCCCCATCAACAGATATTCTATTTCCCTGGCACTACTATCCACTCTATTTTAAAACTTATATTTCACTGGTCTCTCAATTAACAAAATTGCTTATTGCTAATGCTAACCAAATAAAGTAAAATGGAGATGAGTTTATTTTACATACAATTATATTTGATGACTCAGCTAAACTAATTGAATGTTTTTGTTGGTAGTATTATAATAATATACTATATATGCATTATATTATGCATTTTAAAAGGGTGCAATATTTGTATGTATTTTTGCTAGAAATATAATACGTTTTTTTAATTGTGCCATACGCTTATGAAATGTATATAGTGTACTATAATATACCAAGACCGTAACTGAAAACAATTTCGGGAGAGCCCGACATTTTTAAAAATATTTTAACGAAAATATAAAATTATTCTTGATACAATAGTCAATACTTAATATAGTGTATACTGCTAACATTTTTCTACTTAAAAAAAAAATTAACCATCGGATGTTTGTTGTAAACATATAAATTATAATTAATTCTTTTCAACCGGTTTAAATTAAAATATATTCTTCTTAAAATTATTGATGTTTTTTACATTCACTTATCGAAAATTAGGGATCAAATTGATTTATATACATAACGCCACATTATATGTGTAGGTATATATAGAAACTCTCTTTGGTTTATATACCAGGTGATCTTTTACGAGGCCGATAAAGCTGACCTACCTACCAGTAATGGTCATCGTTAATAATTTGTTTTTTGTTTAAATACATATATTATTAACCTACAATGTTATATTATACACAACTAATAAAATAAAATAGATCGCATTGTGTTTAATAATCGATAACAATGAAGAATGGATAATATTTTCGGAGAATTTTCAATCAGAAATTCTATACCCATCTCTCGGTTTGCAAAATTGAAAAAAAAATGTAATATATACGAAGAATAATATACAACAGCAGCTTGTATTGGGTTACTATAAATTATAATAGGCAGTGTTCAATCATTACAGTAAATAATTGTACAACGTCAACTATAATTTCGTAATAAAAATAAAAATAATTATATAATGTATTTTTTTACAATACTCATAGGCTACAATTTACCGAGTGTGTTGATATTAAGAAAAATCTTAAAAATTAATTAGAAGACGACGACAATTGTAGGAAACTGTTTTAAACGTCTACCAATACCGTTTAGAAAAAGCCTCATTAAATCAAAAAATGTTATTTTGTAACTATATAACGAAATGCTGCAGTCTACCACTTCGTATTTATTATTTCGACTATAATAATGATAATGCCTACAAATACACAATACTGCAATGGTGCAGTACAACACATAGGTTATAGGTATACCTAATCTATATATATATTATATTATGTAAATAATATAACAACGAATGCTTTAACGTACCGATTGGTGCAACTGATGCAGTAGTCTGCACACAGTGCACTCAGTCGGTTTGCGGGTACACCACGATACACACACAAATAATAATATATTATACATATCACATTGTTATGAAATAAGACGACCGGTGTGAAACGGATTTCGCGTGCCAGTGTGCCACCGGTCATCATCATCATCATCATAACAATATATATTATAATACCTAATATAAGTATGGAGAACGTATACACCGAACAACAAAACGCACAACCCTTTTCCATAAACCAAAACGTGCCATCGTCGCGGAATATGTGATATTGGCCTAGGCCAAGCGCACACGGGCTGCTGCACCGGAACAATAACAATGTAGGCACATACATATAATAATAAATAACAATGCGATATGCAGCGTACACAATACGCACCCACCCACACGCAAGCAAATTTTATATTATATATTTTAATATTATTTATTATTATTATTATTATTATTATTATTATATTTTACGTGCGCACATGTATTGGTATTGGGTAGGTAGGTACCTCGAGCTCGCGCGCGCGTCGTAGTGGGTGGCGGTGGCGGCGGCGCGGCGGCGAGATTACCGGGACCGATCGGTGGCGTGCGCCAGTCGCGCGAGCTCTCCCTGCGTTTACCCGCTGGCGGCTGCTCGATACTCCCGCTGCCGCCCCGAGAGCAGGTGCAAAGTTTTATAATATACTCCCGTCGGCTGTGTGCCTGTGTGTCTGTGTCGTCTTTGTATGTGTGTGTGTGTGTGTGTGTGTGTGTGTAATATGTACATTTTTTGGGCTACGACGCAGACACTTCTCTCTCTCTCTCTTTATCTCTCTTTTATATTATCTATGTGTACATCATACCTCGGCGGACCAACTCCTGCAGGCTCTGTCTGCAGCCGCCGACGACGACGTGTGTCCACAGTCCACACACAATAATATATTATAATAACATCGCCTAAGTACGACAATGTATGCTGTCTGTACACGTTTATACTGGACGTACCTGTAATTAATATAACTTCTAACTACATAGTATTAAGCATAATTCAAATGATAAATAAGTGATAACTCTATTATACATAAATATACATCCCTATTAATTATTATTATATTTCTTATGATAACCATTAGATTGTTTTGGTAATATAATATAGGTAGGTATCTAATATCATACATTTTTGTTTAGAGTTACCGACCATATATCTAGGTCTTTCCCTGCTAATAAGTTCTTCCACTCGTTCCTATAAAACGCATAATTATACTTCATAATATTTGTACACTGTGGCTTTATTATTTCTATAAAACGCTTTATATAGGTAAAAAACAAAAATAATAATTGATATCAGCTTAATTACACCAATTACAACTATAAAATATATAATAGTACCGGTATTCATTAAATATATATATATATATGTATATATCTTTTGATTAAAAGTAAAAATGATTAAGGTGTCATCCATATTTTATTAAAATATACACGTGTAGACTTTGTCTATAAACGTCAAACGTTCTTTCATTAACTATTAACTAATAAATTACAACATTTTCTGTTTAAAAATGTCTATTAAGAGTTATATTTATTTATGGAGTAAGTTACAAAGAGGCGTATACTACTAAATTCATTCACCAACAAAAATCATCCCCTCTATATTGAAAAACTTGTTTGAAGTTTTTAATTAATCTAGTTCTAACGCACCTGCCCATCCCAGTATTATTCTGTCTATGTTTAATATTTTAAATATTTTAAATGTTAATAATTTTACTCGTATGTCTTAAAGTGCACATACATGTTTTGAAAACATGTATATATTGTGCCTATATTAATGCTATAGGTACCTATAAGTGTCAACGTATCAAAATACCCTTCTTTAAATTAAAGGCAAACACATAATACGTTTTAATATAATACTTAGGTACCTATAAACATTGAATTTATGTACCTATATATAAGTATATGCGCGTATATCACTATGTATTACTTACCTACATAATTATTATATAATATTATACCTTACTTCCTGCATATACATATTACATACATCATAAAATGGTAAATTAGCATATAATATTATTCTGATAGAATATACAAATTGTTAATGGTAACTTTACGAATAATTTTTAAATATATCATAAATATCTACTGAATAATTAATTTTTTGTAAAGGTAGATGGTTTCAAAATATTAATTGTACAATTTAATAACAACTAACTAATACCTATAGGAATTTTTCATACTGATTTAATAGTTGACGAACTTATTGTATAAGCTGTTATTTTTACCCTTTTATGAATCATCGGTAGTTAAATGGCATTTACATATCAATCGCTATAACTTATTTTTTGAAATACTTGTATGCATATTACATATTTTTATACAACATTCAGAATAACTAAAAGTGTGTGTTTTAATTAATCATTATAATCTATATGCAAGATTCATGTGGCGGACGGACAGCTGTTTCAACTTTTTGCGTTTTCGCAGCTGCTGCTTAGGGCATACCCATTGGTAGCGTTACATAGAGAAAATACGAATACACGAACGTAAAAATAATAATTCGGTCAAATCTATTTTGAAAAAAAAAATGTCTATAGTGGCTTTACTTTTTCGAAAAGTACCCTGCTGAGACCATTGAAAATTTCCAATGCAATAGCACAATAAATTAATGATTCGATGGTAGCACGTTTTGGTTTATGGTTCTAAATAAAAACTGTAATGACTAGGTACTCATACAATGTACAGTCATATCCGTTCAAAAATGTTAATATTATGTATACATATAGACAAATAGGTATTCATAGATAGCTTATAATATACCTAGATTAAAAGTATTGTTAGTAGATATTATATTATACTATAGGTATAGTACTATGGGTATGGATATACAACGGAATACAGATGTATACTTATATGTTATAGGTACTCTAGTACTTACCTAAATTGATGAGTATAATGAGTAATGTGAATATAATTAAAACTGGGAAAGGTATTTTTGAAAGAATATATTTACGTATTCTTATATGTTAACAGATATTTAAATTATTATCAATATCTTAAAATTTGAAATTTAGAAATACCTATTGATAATGCTATTTTTAACCTTCGTGTTGTAAAACTTGTGAGCTATAGTTGTGTCAAGGCTCTTGAGATTTGATGTAATAACAAACATTTTAATAATATCTATTATCTAATGCAATTTCGCGCGTTTGAAAATATTTATGAGATAAAAATATTGATATCTAGTACATAAAATATAAATACAAAGACATGCTCGTACATAGAGTATTTATTTATTTAGTTGGTTTATATACTTAGTTCTTTTTTATAATATATTGATATTATACTACAAAATTAATTTACATAAGAAAAAAATATATACTCCTAATATTTGAATAATATTCGAATCTATCTTAATAAAACGTAATAGCTATATAAACTCAAAAATGATTAATCAGTAAAAATTCGATCCTTCACATTTGATAATACCGTGTGACGAAGATATAATATATATATATAAAGCTATAATATTGTCGTTATTTATAAAATCATATGGGTAGGTGCTGCATGACAGAAATGTTGTGATACAACCTCATCACGGAACAAGTCTAAGTAGTGTCAAATGTACACCAAGTTTATGAGATTTAAAGTCACTATTTATGTCAGAATTATAGAATTTAACATGTTTATTGATATTATAGGATTATTAAAGGATATTAACATAATATTTTTTAGGAAACTTTGACAGAATTACACAAGCGTTAAAGTCTCTTTTTCAGATATTTTACTCTGCGACATCTAAAATAAATAAATTTTAATATTTTAAGTGATGCAGTTTTTTTCTCATTATTATTCACATCTTCACGCAATAGAATAATAATACAATTATTGATTATGATAACGTAAATAAAGTTAATTATTTGAATGAAATTATGAAAAATTAGATTTAACTACTTAGCCTCAAAGCTAATCACTTTTTTAATAATATCGCCATATCAATTTTAACTATATATTGCAGTTTAATTAATAAAAGCATCATGCCATGTATAAACTAAAAAGTAATAAGAGCGTATCCATAAAAATAAAAAAAATAAAGAAATCAATGTTTAAATAATATATACTATAGATGGTATTGATATGCCTACCTACAACAAATAAGAACAACTCAATCACTATGAAGAACTGAAATCTGTTTTTTATGATAATATAAAAGTTTGTCATCGGGGAATGAAATACAACCTGTGGTTTCTCATTAAATAAAAACAATTGAACGATCTGTCGATAGACGTATATGAAATACATCTATTATCGACAAGGACTAAGAGGTGGAATAGTTATAAAAAAGTGGCGAAACGATAAAAAAAAATTACATACTCGCAGAGATTTCTGATGGAAAAAAAGTAAATAAATAATAAGGAATTAATTCATACGATGAGATAAAAGTAATGGCGATGGGCCGTGTACACGACGACGATTCGAGGCACGCGCTTGGCGGCGGCTTCAGCGCGCACGGACCAAACCAGTTTGTCAGAAATATCGTCGTGTGTGTGTAAAAAAAAAAGTATTTTCGATATATTAATCTCATCCAATTTATTCGGCAGTGTATATATATATTAATACTTAACGGAATCCGATGGAAAGACGTTTCCACAAGTTAATAATACTATTAATTCCTGTTTTGCCAAATTCTCGTGCGCGCCGTTGTCGTCATCGCAGTGGTCCGGAGGACACGCGGACCGTAGACAGAGCGCTTACGAAAAAGACGGAGGAAAAAAAACGATCAGAAAACTGGATTTCGACAGTGGCGGCGTGTTTATT
Organism: Myzus persicae; assembly: GCF_001856785.1. Classification (NCBI taxonomy): domain Eukaryota; kingdom Metazoa; phylum Arthropoda; class Insecta; order Hemiptera; family Aphididae; genus Myzus; species Myzus persicae. The sequence continues at coordinate 580,486 of NW_019101886.1, read as the reverse complement.
TCACACGCGTTAATGGACAAGTCTGTAATAGATCGACCTGCTGGCTGCTATTATATACCTACCTATGCCTTATAGATGTGTTTTGATGTGTGTATGTGTGCGTTTGTGTGCGTCTGTGTGCCTGTGTGTGTGTGTGCGCGCGAGTGTGTATAATATTATCTACTTGTTACTTTTTTCTTCACATTCGGTGGCGGTTAGAATATTATTTTCAACCCGATAAAACCCACCGACGGCGGTGGCGGCACAGCGTGTGGTAACTGGTAAGTGTAGTATACTCGCGCAAAGCTAATCGGTTTGGTTTCCAACGCGAAACGCTGACGCACGTGTCACCACCGTCCACCACCCAGTAGAACGAGTAGGGAAATAATAAAAAAATAAATAAATAGTGAACGATCAAATAAATACCTCTCATCGTCGCCTCGCGAGCAATAAATCTGGCAGACGCGTAACATAGTGGTACACTAGTCGCATGTCAACCGCGACGACAACAATATTATTACTCCTTTTCTTCAAAAAACGTATAATTTCTTAATTTGTAATTACCATCAACTGCCGTATCGCGAACGTACTATAATAATACACCATATTCCTTTTTATTTTATCTATACTCCTCGTTCATCGACGCCATTTGTTTAAATTTATTTTGGTACCGGGGAGCTGCTACCTATACCATACATAGCATACCATATACCTGGCTGCACACAAGTTAATGTATAAAATATATTCGTATTTTGTACACACTTATCTACAAAACCTGCGATGATCGGAAACTAATAAATTGAAACGTAGATTTTACAATTTTGTATACATTTTAAACAAGTATACTATTAAATATTTTATTAGAATATAAATTGTGTTTTCACTTTTCCTCTAATAAAAGTGTACAGTCGTGTCGTAGTACAATTTGATGTGGCTCTATCATGGGAGTAATTTCCTTTTGCTAATTTTGGTAGAATAGATATTATCCCGTCACATTAAAAAAAAAAATGTATTTTCAAATATTTCCATAAATATAATAATTATTTATATATACTTGATGTCGATTAATCATAGTCTCTTTGATACTATGAAAAGTACTTACAAATAATAATAATAAAAAAAAATGTTTAAAGCAAACTTAGAAAAAATGTGACTTTAAAAATAAATATGAAATAGCTAAAAGACTTTTGTCAATGAAATGTAGTTAATAATTAATAAAAATGGCTACTTGAATATACTATACATTTTGTAGTTAGTCTTTGATTGCCTAACCTATCGGCTATCGGCTATCCATATAAACACATATATTTATGTTAAAATACTAATTATTATTGTTTTAAACATTACTTTAATTTTGTATTATTATTATACTAGGAATTTTGTATTTTTTTACTGGGGAAGCAGAGGAGAGAATGTTCACTTTAAAAAATATACCGGGGAAAATTATCTTACATTATTTTATACGATACAATAATTAATACTGGGTGCACCACTGCACCATGTATCGAAATATTACAATTATTATTTATATTATGATGTATATATTTACCTATTTAGTGTTCATTTTTTTGCGGTGTTATACATATTTATATGTGGTTGGAAAATCGAAGCACATCATATACTCAATTGACAATTGTATTTTTCATTATGAAAATTATACCGTGAGTATGTCTGTATTAGGTCTCAAGGATACTATTTTTTTAGTTTTTACACCTGTTATTTTTACAATTCTTTATTCATACACTTTGAGCAATGATGCAAATGTTTTTCGACCCAGGCAATACTACTTTCATTATCTCCTATAATTTGTGTATTCTCTAAATACTTAAGTTTTTCGATTTTATATGGCCTACGTCTAAAAGCGGTTGGTTTTCCAATCACCTATTATTTTTTTAGAAAAACCTGTTTTTTTAAATTATATTCCTGAAATTTAATTTGATTAGACGACTCTATATTTATTATAACTATAACATTATTTTTTATATGTACATTTGATAAATGCGTTGTATTCAATAAAAATGCATTTACCCCTCTGAGATTGATAATAACATTTAGATTCTGAGCGGGGCTGAGGTGATTAATGTTTCATGTATGATTGGATTTACAATAATTGAATAATGTACGTTTTAAACGTTTGTGTTTTTTATAGTTATAAAAAATTATCAAGTTTTTACTTTAGGGGTCAAAAGTGATGCATTTCCAGTACTTAACAAAATAATCGAGAAAAACAAAAAAAAGTTGAGGAAACGTGGGAGTTTATTCTTAACACTAGTTTATGATAAAATCTAATTTTTTCTTTGTTGAAATTCCAAAATTAAAAATTGTAGTGACTTGAATTTTAATCCAAATATTTATAATAGTATCTTCTTAATAATATATACATTTAAAAATAATTTTTGCCGTTTTTGTTTTATATGAATTAGAAATGTTCTACTTTTTAATTTTTTTTTAAATACATGTATGATCAAAATTTCGTTGTGCATTAAAAGGCTTCAAAATGTAATAAAAGGTTCCTCATAAGTTGTAATTACTAAAATTAAAATAATATTGAAAATACATGGTCACAATTTTTTATAAGCATATTTCAAATTATGAAAATATGTAAATTAATTTGTATAGTTTAAAATTCGTAAAATATTTATTTTTAATACCTGAGGCTTCAAAACTGAATGCATGGTTCCTCCTCATAGTTGTTCTTATAGAAACATGCCAATCTCAGAAATAGACATGCAAACATTTTTTTTTATAGACATTAATTCTTGTTCAAATTTTGACGAAATTGAATATTTAAACGAAAAATAACGGTTCTAGTTACTTTTTGTAATTCAACAAATATTATCATACCTACTTATAGGGACTTAAAAATGTTCACATCTGAGTTTATTATTGTTTACTATACATAATGACATTTCCAGAATCATTTTTCATATTATATGCAATGGGTTATCACTGAATTCAAATTAAACACATCCATTACAGTGGTCTATTCAATAAGACGAGTGGACGACACATTTGACATGTTCTATGCAGCGGAGTGACTTCCCCAGTTATTTAAAAAATATATTTACAATACAGGTTTTTGATGCCTAAAATTAAGTCTTCATGTTGTCTCTGGTATTACATCATTGATTGATAATTGCAGGTAGAATTAAAAGTAAGTCGATTATTGCAGACCATCAAACTGCGGCCAAATATCATCAATGCTTATTCGTTAAAGATTACGAATAGTTATTATGTTCGAATGTACCTTAAAAAATATGTGCATGTATTGAAACATACTTTAAATACCGGTGGCGGTATAATAAAATTATGTAAAAAAAATATTAACAATTTCAGCTACTGTATATGTCATTAAAAAATATAGTACGAAAATTAATAGGTACTTCTAAAAACAAGTAATAATAGTAATAGTAGGTAGAATCTTAAATGAAACAAAATTTGACTACCCTATTATATTTTATTATATATTATAATCAGCCAAAAGCATTTAAATAAGCGTGAAAATATGTATAAAAATGTACCTAATATATCATTAAAATTAATGTGACCTACCTACTATTTAAGAAGTATAAAATGATCTATTATTAAATACATGGTCTACATCATAAAAAATACGATTTGTATCATGTAATAATATATTTGATACTAATTCAAAATAAAAATAATTGGTTATCAAAAGTGAAAAGTAATAATCATCAGATCAGACATATGACTCAACGTTATAAAAATGCATACACAAACACGTGGTTTACTCATTTCTGTAAATTCCAATAAAAGTACAGCACTTTATAACCACAAATCACAATATAAACTTTATATTATAAAGGACTTTATTAAATTAATTATTACCTTTATTACCTTAAATCAATTTCACATTAACGAGGTTTGACTGCACTTAATATCAATAATATCAGAGGTTTTATAGGTTATTTTTATGTTTTATTGCTGCTTCATAATATTTTAAAAGACTGATGTTTAAACATTTTAAATTCTCAAAATATGTTATATAAGAAAAATGTAAAATATTTGGTATATTTACATTGTACCTAGGTAGATACATAAATTTAAAAAATGCGCCGTTGGTAAAATCTGTGTGAAAATTATTTGATGTGTCCAATTGTTATTGGTTAATTTATAATATAGACCGCCCGACCTCGGTATTTTGCAAAAATGTAGAAACATAGAAAACACGAATGAGAAACGATGATTGTAAAAACGAGATTTTTTTTCGTTTTGCATTGTTATTAAGTGGGCAAGCGGCTGATCGCTGATGATGCCATATAGCTGCGAGACAAGAGCACCGAAATAATAAAGATATCATAGCGTTACTATAAACTATATAAAGAGGCCAATTTAGGTATCGATCGTGATTTACAGATTTTTTTACCATCGTATCATGATACACGCATGTGGTTTATGTCTAAAATAATGTTGTTATATGGCGAGATTTAATATTATACGGTGCTAAGAAATATATGTAATACAGCCGGCTTATTATAATAATGTCTATATAATAATATTATATTATACATCATATACATATTATTTATATAATAATATCCACCTATATGGCTATATATATATACCTATCTATGATGTCGTGGAGGCTGGTTTTTACGTTTGTTTTTTACGCACATCCTCCCACTATAAATACAAGCTCGAGGTATCGCATCCCGGGGGGAAATTTGGCAAAAAACTTAGACTTGGCTGCTGCAGAATCCCACACAATGGGGGGAGGGGGTGGAGGGGTTGTTGGCGGCCCAAACCTAAAGACAATGACCCGCGTGCTCATCATTTCCCACCTGGCCCCCACAACAAAAACTGTTATTCTGTGTTCATTTTTTTCTAATTTTTTTTTTTCATTTATTTATTATTTTGTATTTTTTTACCTACGACCCGAAAAAATAACGATGTTATCATTTGGGACGGGTTTTATTTTTATTTATTTTTTTACTACTCTTTTCTGTGTATCGCCCCGGCTGTACATTATAACTGCATGTTATAATGCGTATTATGTGTATTTGTTTTGTTCGGCGTAGGTCGTTAACTCTGCGGCGGCGGCGACGACGACGACGACGACGACGGTTTTTATTCTCCGGTTATAGTTATATAGTTGTATATTACATTATACGCTTGTAACCGAATTTTTTTATTTTCTGTTGCCCCCCCGCGACGGGAATTTCGGCACACGCCAATTAACAGTGACACGATATCGCAACAGAAGAAGAGTGGTCCACCCGCCGTATCGAACGTCATCGTTGTTCTCCTCTAGTCATTACGCGCAGCGCCGGACCCATATTATAATGTAGTAAACGGGTATAGGACCTGTCCGAAAAGCGTTCGGCGACGAGTTGATTACCTGCGGACGTCTGACGTGCAAATAAAAGAACGAGACACGGTGAATAACTATCATACCGCAGGCTTAACGACTGCAGACAAAAGTGTCTTTTACGAACACATTTTTTATACGCGAGTATATGCAAACGTTCTTACCGTCCTGCGTGCATGCTGTACACGATTGTGTAGACGATTTTTTTCAGTCCACGTAAAATATCGGTAAGATTGAAATTAGAAAATAATAGTAGTACCTTAGTGTCCGCTCACAACCATACAGAGTATGTAAGTAGATCATACTATTTTATTATATTCGATATTAAAATTAAATGATTTAATACATTTTTTGATTTTTGGAGCTAGCTACTTAATTTATAACTGCAAAATAAAACAGATAAACGATGCAAATAATATCAACCCACGAGTTGTTATATTAATGTAATAATTATTTTATTACATCCATATAATTTGAATTATTTAAACAATAAATTATAAAGTTGTTTAGTGCTTTTACAATTTCAATAGATAAAGACTAATTTATTGAAAACGACTTATAGACCCGACGCCACATAATGGAAAACGATAACCATTTAGATGACTGGCTAGTGGCTACATAAATTATCTGAGTATAATCCTATATTTTTAATCTTTAGTATGAATTCAGTATAGGAACTCTTACAAAAATGTAGAGATAGAGCAAAAATGATGATGTATTGATATCGAATATTAAATAAATAGTTTCTTGTTAATACGCATTTACAGTTTATAGATGCTTTATAGAAAAAATATATAACAGTATATTTCTTAAACTAGTTATTTTACTAAAATAATATAAAAGATATGATGATTTTTTTTACGATATTATCTAATAAATTGTTCTAAATAAAAAAAAATAAATGAATTTACGTCATAATCAAATTGCCTATGTATATTTTGTAAAAAATCATTCCTGATAGATTCTACTTGATTTTTTTTCATCATAACATATTGTAATTTATAAAAACCAAGTAATCAGCCTTGAAAACTTCTTTCGGAGAACATTTTATGAATTATGACGATTATGAATTACATAAATGATGCACATGTTTAATAAGTATACTGTAAATGGATTTATTTAATTCAAATCATGTGATATAGTATTTTCAACCAGTTATCCACAACTAGCTTGCATTAAATGTATAAGCTTTTAATTATTGTTGTTGTTTATTTAGACAAAAAAAAGGTTAATGATTAATGTTAGGTATAACAATTCACTGGTGCATGACGAGCAGTGGGTGTTTAATAATAATTATTAGGGTTCAGCCATATAGGCGCCAATATATATATGTATGCACTATACGGTCTACAAGACACGGGCAATTAAATAACACTTATCACCTGTTAATACGAGTATATAGATTTAAATAGTTCTACTTTTTAAATAAAAATCAAAAGCAAAACTCGATTTCGTTGTAAACCATAATATTCGAGGAACTTAATGTTACGTTTACATATAATAACAATGAAAAAACTTTTGAGGCATTGTCCAATAAATTCCTTACAATCGATTATTATAATTTATAACTATAACAAAATAGCTCACGTAGGTATATGAGCCATTTTTTTTTCAGACATTCAATTTATCAATAGGCAATAATAATAGTTCAAGAAGAAAAAGTATTTTATTAAAAATAAGTGAACAGCACGGAACCTGTATGATTTTCTTACTACCTGTATAATCATACACAATAAAAACTGCAAAAAAATTAAATTGTAGAGCCTCAACTCAATATGTAGTCGTTAAAATTAAAGCCGTCTGTTTCTATAGAATTACACACGACCACGACACACACCTTATACTTAAAAAAAATCAAGACCAAAATAATACCCGATTGTAGGGCTATTATTTTAATATCTATAAAATTGACAATATTATCTACAGAGAAACTAACCTAACCTGCAGTTCTCCTTTATTACTCCTTAGATGATATAAAATCCCTACTATATCTGACTAGAAAATTAAAGAGATCTAAAATCTTTAAACAGTAAGTCGTAGAAATGAGAAATTAAGACACATAGATTAGAAGCTTCACAAATATTTACTTGAATAAATTATAGTATTATTATTATTATATATGAGAACTTTTATACTCTTATTTCAGTGTAAGTTATTTATGTCAAACAAAGTTCTTTAATTATCTAATGTTGTTTGTTAATGGATGTGAAATGAATCTGTAACTCTTTAAATTTAGTACCTATAGGTACCTTGTAATTTGTACAATATGATAAATTTCAACATTTATGAATGTAATTAATTCGTGAAACATAATATAACAAAAGATAAAAATAAAAATGTGTCTATAGAATTAATTTCCTTCAAAAACAAGGTTTTGTTACATTGCAGACGTCGATATAATTTGTGGAAATTGTTGTCATTTTATCGTATTATCTCAAGCGACACACCATAAACAATGTGATTTCACCCCTTTTGTCGATAGAAATGACAGTTGGACCAGAAGCACCTTGCTGTCAATCAGATTACGTAGTATCTTCCGATGGTAAACGATTAAATGAGGGTTTTTATTTCAAAAGAAACATCGATTTTTTAGCCAAGATAATGTAAGGTTGTGATACGATTATTCCACCTAAGCAACACTACTTCACTACTTTTTATTTGTTTGTTTACAACATACCTTTAGCATTCGTTGAGTCAGCCTGAGAATATTTTACACTAAACAAATTTAGATGAAAATCAGTTGTTGTTGATGAACAACTAAATAAAAAAAAAAATGTATTTCTGATATTGAGAACAAACTGTATTTATTTATTCTATTATATATAAGTATATAAGCATTTTTTCTCACCTCGAATCGACTGAACATGACACATGTCATCGTTTGCCCAGGTCCCCGTCAAACATATTATTTATGGGGGTGGATAAAGCTTTGTAGATATGTTATACCTTTTTTTAATATACATATACACCAGTGGGTACATTCGTTTTCTGATATTTAATCATTAAACATTGTTTTCTATTTATATATAATATGAACGGACGGGAACTAAGATACAAAAAAATAACTATTAGTTTAGTACAATAATAAACATTACTTCATTTCTTATTAAGTATACTTGATATTATTGTATCAGCAGATAACTGTACTACTATATGTCTACATGGGAATTCAACATCACCATATTATTAAAGTTCCATGAAAAACAAAGGTCAAGAAATGATCTTTAACAATAATTTAATAAACGTATAAAGTTGGACAAAAGAGTACACAGTAATCGTTTTATGATTGAAAAAAAAGATTCAGCGGTCTTGACACTTGACAATAAGTTTTAAAGAAATTTAAACTTTTTTAGTTAAAATAACAGATTAATTTTATTGAACAATAAACAGTACAAACTGTATTAGAACTATAAGAAGACAATTTGAAAACTTCTGTGAATACCTATAAATCCATGTTCGTCAAATTACTATTGTTCAGAGTTGTTATAAATTATAATTACATACTTATTGTAGTCACGAATCAACTTTTATTTTAAATTATATATAATATTTTCGTTTTAAAATGGACCATTCAAACAATATTTGGAAAATCATGTAAAATAAGTTTTTTTATGGCAGATGGTTTCGGTTAGTAACAATAATGTTTGGTGTTTTCACCACAGTCCAACAGTAACAATATCTAGTTCCAGATGTATTATTGAAAAAGACTTGAAATATGAAAGGTGTATTGTGTGTGGACATAAAGGCACCAAAAACCCTTTCGTTCGGTAGCATAAAAATGTTTGAAAAAAATAAGTATATATATTCTATGTACAATGTACCTACAGTATTATTCTTTTGAAAACTGAACCACTACAGAGTCGTGTTACTGGGTCCCTGTGGATTTTCATGAGTGCCCCCATTGCTCTCATATTTTTGGAAATAATAACTTCACCCAACTCTTTTCGTATTCATTCGTACATAATAATATGAACATTGTGAACAGAAATGTAGAGCAGGATGAATCCGAGATACCGATTTATTTTGTACAACATCCTAATTCCTAGGGAAATATATAACATCTAACAATGTCAATATTTTGTGATTTACCTTTAGATATGTGAATTCTAATCTGAAATACTAGTTGTTGGTTTTCGTGTGATTATTAATATATGTACATTTATAATTACACAGATTATATTTGTTATTATGTTAAAAATTAAATACATAACTGCAGTAGTGCAGCATATACAGTTGATTCAAAATTCAGTACATAAATCAGTACATATTATTTATTACCTATGCATGGCTATTCAATAACTTCTATAACGTTTTTATGCGGAATTCAGAACAATAGAATAATGAACCTGAAAGTTGTTCAGTCGATCCGATTCTCGATGGGTACTTAATAGTTAAAACACATTAACACTGCATGAGTTCGTCTTAAGCCTTAAGCTACTGTACAGTCTGTACAAGGTATAAAACAAAAAACTACAGACATTATTGAACATTGCAGTTATAAAATGCATTTGATTATACTTACCTAATGAGTGAAAGATTATAAAGTATACCCACTGTAGTTTTCTAGTTTTTTACATTCCCCATCTTTAACAATCGTTTTGTTCATTTTTATACAAATTACATGTTAGAAATTTTGGTCAGCAAGCGGAATACTAAAGTTTTTACTTCACTATTTTCTAACACTAATTCAGTATATATTTTACATTAAATAAGGATAGAACTGTATGGAAAATAAATTAATATTTTCTCCTAGTGCAGGCCCTAGTCCCGATAATACAATTTTACAATTTTACATACCTATTATATTATATATTATTTAAAGATACAAACAAACTGCAGTCTACTTCGACCAATATAAAAAAATGTTAACAAGGTTGGCTGGAATTTATGCGATCGCGCAGGGTTTTGTGCAAACAAAAAAAATCGTCATTCACAAATGAGAGAGTAGACTTTGCTACTCGAACGGCTTCGACGTGCGTATAAGCGTCTATAGTGGCACGTTCCGTACATAACTGTTGGCTGTAAGTATATTATAACCAAGTGCAGAAAACACAATAAAATTAAAAATTAAAAACTGATCGTAGGTCAGGTCTGCGTGAAACGTGCTTCGGGCTATATTTACACTCGTAAAATATCGTTCAAAATAAATATAAAATAAGCAATACACGTACAGCGTATGTTGTGCTGGTAAATCATTCTACGAGAAATGTATCAGTGTTGATTGCATTTTTGTATGTTCTCTTATCTTGATACACTCAGAAAATAACATTCGACAAAATTGCCACTTTGTAAATGTTTACAGACGCACCACTGCGTCGGATCTGAAAAGAAATATGTAGGTATACGTATACCAATATGTATAATTATTCATCTGTATTTGATTTTGGATAAAAAAAATAAATCATGTACATAATTGAATTGGGTACATAATATTATGATAATAATAGCCGATAGGTACTCGCCACTACAATAATTGTAGTTTTTACTACTTAGTTATAATGACTATATAGTATAGGTAGTAGGTACATACACCAAAATCTATAATATATATTATATTCTACATTGCAAGGAACCAGCTGTACATGTTACATTTACATACATATTTCAACAATTAAAATTAGCTTTATTTGTGATCAAATATAAAAGCTATATAAAAATAATATGATCCTTTATAGAGTTTAGTGTAGAAAACATGACGTAACCTGCCATGTTATTATCGAAAATACCTATACCTACTTGGTATAGAGTTGGTATAATTAATTTTTATATTCATGCTCAAATTTAAACTCCGGTAGAATACGGCATATACCTACTCTTAAGTCTTAATATAAGTACTAACTAAACAAGTTAGACAAATAGGTAATAAAAAAAACTATACATTTGATATTTATTTATTACATAGTTGAATAATCAAATAGAACTATGCATCATAGGTGACCATAAACATTTACCACGAACTTAAATCAGGTTAGGTTTTTATTAGTCATTTTTCATGTTAGAATATAATGTTTTATGATTTCTAATCAAATTTCAAATCTAGTAACGAATTTCATCTTAACTATCCGGTACCTATCTAATTAATGATCTTTGGTAGGTATTTAAAATAAAATTAAAATAATTAAATAACAATATAATCTGTTGAATAAATATACATTTTTAAGTTTTTTTTCGCACGAACATATTTTAAACTCACTGATTTTTAAAGGTTATATTATATTATGCAGGCCACACACCGACATGTCACTAAACTGGACAGTTGTTGTTAAGTTATATTATTATGTATCTATTTATGTTTAAAGATTTGTAAACAATATTGCGATAAGATATTTTTATTTTAAAAAAATAGCATTTATAAAACCTATATACAAACATTTAATTGGTTTAACTACCTATATCCTACCGGCTACCTATATGAAATACTCTTGTTATTTTAATTTATCCTCTCGGATACAAAGAAAAGAGTTTGGAAACTGTGATTTGAATAGAAATTATTAAAGTATGATATAATAAATAATATATTCGACTAATTTTAGTATATAAATGTAAAGTAGGTTGTAGTTAGATATATCTACGATTTATTATTGCATTAATGACTAATAAAGATTGACGGGATAGTCATTTAATTCTGTTCCAATCTAAAATTCTATAACAAAACTAAATAACAAAATAATAAAGAATAAAGATTAATATCATACTTACACGGCCTTTACACTAAATATAAGTAATTATAAGCATGTGCCCGTAACGGAACAATATAACCGATTGTTCCAGAACGTTGTTAATAATTCTATTATGCAATCATACGGAACAACATATTATAAATAAACTTTAGACTATTCGTTCCGGGACGTAAATTAATGGAATTTGTATGTAGCATTTATAATAACATTTTATTTTTGCAAAAACGTAAAATAGCTTTAAATCGTTAAATGTATAATATTATATTATGTAATTAAAAACTTAATTAGAATAATTTATCATGAGCTATATATTATTATGTGTATAGTTATAATGTAAGTATAAATTATACCTTATTATACCGTATAATTAGAGTGAAAATATATAGGAAATATAAGTAATAATAATATAATATACAGAGCTACAGAAGAAAAAAACAAATGCACGTCAAGGTGGTTATAGATGTAAACATTTCAAAGCCGTTTCTACGAGGATAGCGATGGATGAGGATTGAGGACCACTACAATTTACTAATCTTTATAGGCATACAACTAGATCTTAAATTTTGGGTTGATAATAATTAATGGGTGAATTATGATAATAATAATTATTTTATTGATCTAAAACTCGGC
>NW_019101886.1:449289-567696 GCF_001856785.1 Myzus persicae | reverse complement strand
GGGTGCTAACACAATATTTGAGGGGGCTAAGCACCCCTAGCGGCCCTGGCATCCACCAACTGTATAACTGTATACCCACCACCTATGCCACTCAGTAGTCAGTACCTTCTAACTTATTTATTCCTATAAAATACCGAGGGATCCATACTCCACAGTGAGTGGAGTGACTTCCTATTTTCCTCTTTCAGTTGAATAATTTATCAGGAATAAACACTGTGGACCACCCTGTGTATATATATTTTTTTTTGATCAATGATTCAAATTTCAAAATGTAAGTAATTTTTAAGTTGTTATTTATATAAGATAACTGATGTATGATAATATTACCTATAGAATTTAAAAAAATAAAGCATATTCAGTTCGATTTTGGAACTTAATTACGGTATGAAAAGCTGATAAACTATTGCAGCAGGTTTGTCATGCGAATATTGAAAATTGTGAAGGAAACTAAACTTTCATTAGTTTAGGAAATATATTATGATTTATGATAAACTAATTCTAACTTTACTTTCCGTTGTACCCATCATAATTTGCGCAAAATAAAAAATATTTTTCTCACTTGGATAGATAAATACCCAACTAACTCACCTGTATATATTTTTTTATAGTATAATAATATTACGATCATAGTCATTGTAAAAACTACAAAATGCTCCTTAAAGGAATCAATAGAAATTTAATTACTTGAATAAATTATGTTACATTACGGCATAAAGGATTTTGGAAAAAAAATTTTCAAAAATGTTAGTTTTAACAAGTACCTATGGATATGTTGAATAAATTATTAATTGATTACAAAATAAATAACATGCTGTTATAATGTATGTACATAATTCGTATATTAATATTACCGTAACTTGTCTCAAATATTATGTAGTTGTAATAGGCATATTAAGATGTACCTATGTCTTTGGAAGCACTAAGAAAGTAATAAAAAATATAAAATAATAAAATAAAATTGTTTAATTCCCTTACTAGTGCTGCTATCAATTAGTAATTACAGGCTACAGCTGCTGCTTATTAATGATAATATTACTTTTTTAAATTTCAATTGTTGCTTTATTTTACCAGCAGATAGCAGCATTATTATATTTAGATACTCCTTGGTATGGGTCACGATCACGATGTAGATAAAATTTTACCTACATCGTTGTATGGGTATTAGAAGATACATTTTATACCGTGGTATGGTTATGTCCAGCCATGGTATCACCAGGTATTGTTCTATGGTATCACAGAATAGATGAAATATCATGGTATGGCTATCCATAATGTTATCTGTTCTTCATTGAATAAAAGATAACATTACAATGTGTTGCTTGTTGGTAAATAAAAAATCAAAGTCACAAATAATAATTTCTTTATCATTGCTTCGGATTTAGGCGATTTATTAAAAAATTGAAAGATTAAATACTCGTTCGGTGTCTTGGAAATTCACACTTCAGTACTTAAATTCTCGTTATCTGCAGATTCAAGCTTTTTAGTAAAATTGAGATGTTGGGTTCTATAGATATCTAAATCCATCACTCATCTTTAAATCTTCCTAAAAATGTAAATATTAGTTATTTAATTGTTAGTTAATAATTTACAATACACACTATTATTGTACACAACTTTGACAATTAATATAATTAATATGTTTGTGGATTTAAATCGGATTCTTACAAAATTTCCTACTAAACATTTGGTGTACTGCTTTGCTTATGGATCTGGTGTATTCCAACAGGCAGGTCGTACGGATCGTGCAATGGTGGACCTAATATTTGTTGTAAACAATACACATAACTTTCATCAAGATAATTTAACAATCAATCCACATCATTATTCATCGATTCGCTACCTTGGAGCATCTGTCTTATCAAGTGTTCAAACTTCATTTGGTGCTAATGTGTATTTCAATACACATATCACAGTAGACAATTTAATGTTCAAGTATGGTGTTATAGATTTAAAAGATTTTCGTCAAGATTTACAGTCATGGTACACACTCTACATAGCTGGTCGGCTTCACAAGCCTGTGTTAATGTTGCGTGATGAAGGATTAAGTGACTTGGTTATGCATAATCTAAGAAGCGCTGTGCATGCTGCACTACTTCAGTTACCTGAAAAATTTTTAGAAATAGACTTATATACTGCTATCGCAGGTCTATCGTATCGAGGTGATTTCCGTATGATTATTGGCGAGGACAAGAACAAAGTGTCAAACATTGTTCAACCTCAAATAGAAAAATTCAGGACATTATATACACCAGTTTTTAAATCAATGACTGATAGGCTTTCTATAAATTCATTTATAGAACAAGACAAGAGTTTGGATACCAAATTGTATCATTTACAAAGGTTACCACAAAATTTGAAGAATATTTTATGCAGACCTTATAAGAACAAATTGAATAATGATAGAATATTAGAAAAATTAGCAGAACAAGATGATGTCAGTAAAATTGTGCGCAATGGTATTTATAGAATAGTATTTTATTCCAGTCTTATGCAAAGTATAAAAGGAATACCAACAGCAGGCTTACTTAAGTCTGTTGTCTACAGTTATAGTAAATTAAACAAAATGGTTAAATCTATGTTTTTATAACAAATTTGATTACTTTTATAAAAATAGTATTGTTATGTTGTTATGTAATTGTATTTGCATAAGGTAACTGAAATTAAACTTTATATTATTGATATTAAACAAAACTGTGTTATTATTTTTATTTTTTTATTTATCAAAATGTTTCTCATTGTGTTTTTTCATATTATAACAATTATTCTAGATAGATAATTTTATTTTTGTAACAATAATAATAACTAGGTATGATATAATATACAAAACAATAATATATTATGTTTATGTATTGTTATACATTTATAACTTCAAATAATTTAACTGTCTACTTACTTAAACATATAATTAAATAATACCCTTTATCATTTTACATTATGAACTTTTTGTCTTTTGATGCCGGGTTTTGAAACAATCACTAAACATTTAATGAATCAATAGTGAGATAATGGTCCCTTAAACAAGATTTAGTGGCCAATGGTTGATTCACTTAATTTATACATTTTTTTATTTAACAAGGCATAAATGTTCTAAAGGTAAAGCAAAACGCAAATTAAACATTAAAAACTTAATTCATTTTTTTAATTCAAGGTATTTTGAATTAATTGAGGACATAATAGTAATAATTAATTAACCAGTACATTTTTAATTTACTCAGAGTGATATTACAAATAGAACATGTTTATCAATGAACTAATATTGTCTAATTAAATCTCTTTATAGTAAAAAAAAATATATTTAATCCTTACGCATAGAAAATGTGATGTGAACTGGCCAATGAATGTTGTAATAGTTTCAAGTTTGTAACTTTAAGTATAAATTCAAAAAAGAATTAAAACAACTCTTACAAAAAAATTTGTTCTAAAGAAAATTTTTCATCTTAATTGAACAACATTTTTCTCATAGACATTGATCATTGAACATTTGCTTACTAGGTCAGTTTCGATTAAACAGTAAATTATAGCTTGAAAATATTGTTAATAAATAATATGTTTAACGACTTAAGAATCAGCTTGAACTGTGAACTGAATACTATACAACTGATCACTTAACTATTGCTTCCATTTGATGAATCTATCCAATGTTTAAAGTGGTGGGTACCAGAATTGAAAAAATAATCAATAATTCAATTAGAACAACAGTTATTATTTTAATACATTGAGATAAAATAATAAAATTTATTAGAAATAATTAATAAAGAAGAAATAGTAGTAACAAATTGCACTTTTTACCAATCTCAGATATAAATCAGCTGCAATAAGTGCAATATGTAGATATTGCCAAGATGGCAAGATCAAAGACATTTTTATTTGACTATTAAAGACATTCAATAATACATCAATACACTATACACATCATAATAATTCATAATGATCAATGGTATGCATAACACCATAACAAGTGTCAGTTTCTATTTTCTCTAACATGGATGCCGTTAAACATAATTCATGAATCATGATATTATAATTAATATATTTTCAATTTTGTTTCTTTTCAATGTTTAAATTTTTTTTTTAATGAGTAAATAAATAAAGCATATTAAATTATACTTATATTATCTGTAATAATAGGTATGCATAATGTAAAAATATATAAATATATGTATTATTATGTATTATGAAGAAACCGCACCGATTCGCAGTTGCCGGACAATCAAAAATCAGAAAATTATAAAGGTATTATTTTTATTTTAAAACCAAAATCGTATACGACAGCGTCATCTATCGGTTAAATAAACGACAGTCCTGTTTTATCGGGCATTAACAGAACGGCTGTCGGTAGATGACGCTGCTGTAATCGTTCAGACCGGCAAATTCTCAACCGGGGGCTCGCCAACAATATTATTTTAGGGTCGCCAATTCACGAGGGAAAAAAATTATTTCACTTAGAATCTTATAATAAATAGTAAGTGTTATACTTATATATATTTTTTTTTTGGATGGTCCGATAGTCGATTAGAACGTACTATTTATTTATACTACGATTCAAGGCTAATTACAGATAAGATAACAATGTAATCGATTTCTGGATGTTCCGATTATTTTTATCGGTATTTCGTCAGTTGTATTCTTGTATGTCGTACACTAGCTGGTAAAGTAAATTGTCTGACTGTGTTATTATATGTTATACACTATTTGTACATATTGTACGTTTAATTCAATACCTAATTATTGAAAAATGAGTAAGCAAACAACTTTGTTAAATTTTTTAAAACAACCCTGACCCTCAACATCAAATTCATCTTCAGCAATTGTGAACGGTCCTGATTCAGATGTTAGTGAAAATGAATTTTCTGACGACGTATTCTGAATACGTAATTAGTTTGCGGCAAATTGCAATTGCCGGATGCAACTGCCAACTTCTAATAACTTAAATTTTAGAGTCTTGGCATTCGGTTGATTTCGGAAAAATCTTGCCTCTTTAAAAATCAACACCATGAATTGAAATATTTAAGTTAAATGAATAAGGCTGCTATTTTAATGTTAAAAAAAAAATAAAAAAATCCAGAAAAAATGTTTTTATGGCTTAAACATTCTAATTAATGCACTATATTATTTTTTAGTTTTTATAATTTCGATATAAATTCTAATATACGTTTTGTATAAACGATAATATACATTTTAAAGGATCGTAAAAAAGTTTTACAGATATAACTGATCGTTTCAGATTCTCTAATCTGGAAAAACAATTATTTCCATGATTTGTTAGTTTTTCTTTAAGAGAACGCCCATGCCCGCATGTGTTGTCTCCGTCTTACAAATGCTTTATAATAATTCAGTTTTTAGGTGAGAAATGAGCATTTTAAAATTACATTAATTACACTCGCATTCCTTGCTTAAAAATTGAACTATAGTAAAAAAAACTTCCAACAAAACACAGATAAAGTTCTTACCATTAAGTTTCATAATAATATGTCGATTCACTCTAAATTTTAAGCTAACGGCATAAAACGTGAACTGTTGAGCGTAAATTTGGTATGTTACGCGTTTGTAAGACGGAGACAACACGCGCGGGTGTGGCGTCCTCTTAAGTTTAGATACTGTATTTATTTAACTGTATATAATTATTGTTTGCTAAATTTATACAAAAATCATGGTCAACATGAAAAAGTATTAGAGAAAAATTTTGGGTTCAAATTTTGGATTCAAAAACTTCCAAAACGCGATAGGGGAAGCTCTATTACAGACTCGTATGGAACATCTTTATTTTGAATTCGATTTGCTGTACTGCTGCTGTACATATTATGGTTTGTACGTCTATAAATGAGGCCCCTTATCAGATAGCACAAACAATAATAATTGTAGATCACTAAAATTATCGATTCCGACAACATAACTGACCTAATACCGATCATGTAGATCATTGACAACATCGTTACCGGTTTTTCGTACCAGGGTCTCATCACGAGTACGTTATCCTCACGAGCGGCCTCGTGATGAAGTATTCTACGTTCGGTAGTCTATCCAAAGACCGTCGGAACTAGAGCCTCAAATATCATAAAATTCTCTAAAAAGTTTTAAAAAAATTACCTAAAAATTTAAAAATCACCGAAAAAATGCAAAATTAAAACTTCTTCCTTTATTTTTCGAAAATAAATGAAATATGTATGTCACAAAATGAGCATCATCTAGATTCGGAAAACAATGCTAAGTGCATCGAAATCTGACTAATGAGTAGTATACCCATTCAAATATTATTAGTTATTACCTATTGCTATTTGATAAACATTTTTGTCTTGTTACAAAAGTTTTAAGAATAAAAATCCAGAGCGGTGAGCTCAGGCTAAGAAAAAATTACTAACAGATAATTGATAAAATACAGCATTTAAAAAAAAAGATTGCTATTTAATATCATTATTATTATTACTATTATTATTATAATTTTTATCAATCACTTACTAACAAAAGGCCATTTAGAAGAAAATCTCCTCAATCCTTCGGTGGATGCACAGAAACATTTTTCTCGCCTTTAAAGCAGAGGAAAATCTCCGTTAAGACTCGTATAGAACATTTTGTTTTGTAATATATCATAAGCACTCGATGTGCTGTACTGCACCGCAGCTGTGCATGGGTTCAAGTTTATGGGTCTATAAATATGGCCTCATCAAATAGTACAAACAATAAAATTGTAGATCACTAAAATTATTGATTCCGACCACGGTCTAAGTTACACCTATAATACTACTTTAAAGTTAAGATTATATGACCAATGCGGAAATATCGGTTTTAGGAAATGATCTTAACGTGCTCGGAGTATTGGTATATAACCTATGCATAACCGTGATTCCGACAACATTACCGACCCATATAACCATCAAGTGGATCACTGACAACATCGTTGCCGGTTTTTCGTACCAGGGTCTCATACACGAGTACATCATCGTCATGGGGCAGATTCGTGATGAGGTATTGTACGTTCGGTTGTCTATCCAAAACACCCGAAGGGCGTTGGAACCGGAGCGTTTTTATTTGAAATAAAACATTTTGCAGGTCGGATCAAAGCCCGGTTTTTAAATGTATAACTATAGAAGTTTAGTTATGAATTTGAATAACGCACATTATGTGTTGTTTTTCAAGAGTACTATTTAGAGTAAAACAAAAATTCAGGCTTACATTCGACCTGAAAAAAGTTCTTATTTTTTAAATAAAAATAAAATTATCAAAATTCGACATACCAATGAGCTGTGAGAGTTTTTTCAGTTAAGTCATTTTTATTGATATTATTATACAATACACTGTAACAACAATTTTTTAAAATCCAAAGTTAGAAGTTACAGGACACTATTAGTTCAGTGTAATATATATATTTTATTGTTATATTATGCATTTATATTACAGCATACTATAGTTATATCAAAAACAAAATGTTCACTGAGTGTTAAACTCCCTATCCTTATAAATCCGTACTATCCAGTAACAACCCCTTACTCGCGCTTACCAAAAAATATATACTTTTAAACTCGTATATGTATATTTTTTATAATATGTTTTCAAAACTGGTCATAAATAAGTGAAAAGTTATGGTTAATTTAATTTAAATTTTTTAACTTCTTTAAGATTGTGAGCGGAGCGATGATGCCTTGATTTTACAATGATATGTGTTTTTTTTATTTTTTTAAAAAACTTTTTTGTGTCTGTCATCACGTTTCGGGACAGTAAAAGTGCTTCGATTTTCCTCACAGCATCTTTCCTGGTAGAAAAGTGAATATTTTTGGTACTTTGAGATGTCAAAACTCAAAAGTAAACAATTCTCAATAGTTTTCAAAAGCGGTAGGAAAAACAGTCAAAAAATTAAGGAAAAAAGTGAATTATAATGGAAACCCGGTTTTCGACAAAATCGACTTTGTTTTTTAATGTAACTCTTAAAAAAAAATGGTAGACAAATGAAATTTTTACTGAATGTTCATATCTGCGTTTTCTAAACACCATAGAATGTTCAAACTATTTTACTTGTGTTTAACTATTTATAGGCATATGAAATTTTCAATTATTATTTGTTTTTATTAAACTCATGTCCATAAAAAATATTTTACTCTGTTAAAAAACTTGAAAGTATAATTCAACGTAAGTTGTTGTTAGTGAAAATATAAAAAAAAGTTGAGCGTAACTACAAAATAATTAATAAAAGTGTTTGAATTTTGAATTTTGACGAAATCAGTACAAATCACAAAAATATGCAAAATATTTTGAGTTAGAAATTCATACAAATATTTAGTTTTATACCCAAGTTTTTAAACATAAAATTTTAAAACATAAAATAACATACAATTTCTAAAAGATAATAGGTGTGCGATTGATAAAAAACAGGTGAGCTGAATTTTGGTATACACCTTTATTGAAGTGTTCTAATTAACATAGTAAAATTCTAGTATATTAAAAAGGACCAAAATTCAGCTCTCCTGCTTTTATTCCGGCTTTTTATTTTTTATTTGCCTGTACTAATACAGATTAAAGCTACCGACTTAAAAAATTTTAAGAGTGGAATCAACCTTGGGTCAAAATTTAGCAGAAGGTGTATCCAAAAAGTCACTAATTAAACTAAAATTTCAAATTTTAAATTGGTAGAATCTTTAGTTATTATTATTAAATACATAACATAACATTTTTAAAAGATCTGAGGTGCGTAACTGGTAAAAATTATGTAGTTGTCATTTGTCAAAATATTTTTTAATAGGCCTCGAAAAGTTTCGCAAATAATTAGAAAATATTTAAAGCGTTTAAAACATTTAAATATTTTTCTAACATTTTTTTGCCAAGAATATTACGTTGCCGTTAATTTTAATATTATTAACTTCTTCAGAACAAAATATTGATTTAATATTTTCTTATTATTACAGTTATTATTATAGGTATTTTTTAAATTTTTACTCGTTTAAAAGCATTTTTTATTTTATATTATATAATTATAATAATTTATTAAAGTTTATATATTTTTTTTAAAATATGAATAGTAACAATATACAAATAGGGTTGGTTCTGACATCTGACGTGTGGGTCAAAGTGATAAAAAAAACCATGGTCTGACGTAGAAATACGTCTTTTCTGTCGTCTTTTCTTACTTTTTTTGTTCAACTTGATAACCTTATTGAGAGGATGTCTACACACTGTTTCTTTGCTCTTTGTGTTCTACGCACAACAAAGCAAATTAATGTTTTGCAGAACCAACCATTATAAAAGTAACAATATATGGTTGGTTCTGTTAAACATCCATTATAATTGCTTTGTTGTGCGTGGGACAAAGAGAGCAAACAGTGCTTCGACATCCCCTACCAACCTTTTTATTCTATCCTATAAGTCAAGGTTTTCAACCTATCACTAGGTAGTTTTTTAGCTGATTGGTCGAGTGGCCTTTGCAATTCAAGAACCTTTCCTACGTATTCGGCATTGTTAAAATAACTATTCTACCTCTCCTCCCATCATCCTGCCCCTCTTATCACTCTCTCACTCCCCATCCCCTCTTACTCTCCTTTCCTCCCCTCTCTCGTCACTCTTTCTCACTAGCCCCCTCATTCACTCACCCTTCCTCTTCACACTCTCACTCTCTTCTCTCACTACCACTCCCTCTTTCGCTCTCCCTACCTCTTCCCACTGTCGCCCTATAATACCTACAGGTCATCGTACCTGATAATTGGTGAAAATATATTAATATTACTAAAAAAAACTTTACCCCCCCAAGTAATATTTCCTGCGCTCGTCCTTGCCGTTGGTCATACTTTATGGATATTTTTAAATTCTGTTTACAAGGCAACAAACTAGAATATTGGATCATACACGTATTTGATTTACAATTGTTATGACTCATGTAGGTATCTAGTATCTACTTACTGAACTCATGCGCAACCCAACTCAATATTTTTTTTAAGAGGAATTTTAACTTAACCGGAAAGTCAAATCAAATTTTTATGAGCATTTAAAATTGAAACTTTTACATTGGATATTCATTCGATTTATCAAGTAGTGATTGTTTTATTTTGTTGTAATTAAAAAACGAATAACTGTAGACACTTGAAATGCACACAATACATTTATTTCATGAATTCATATACTTGATAACATTTTCAAAATTTTTTTTTTACTCGTTTTAAGCGATTGGCGGACATTTTCAATTTTTTTTTTGTTTCTTTTTTTCTATAAATATTAATACAAATTATAAATTATATTGGTTGGGTCCAAAAAGTTTGAAAATGTAATACGAGACTCCTGATTTTATGTTACAATATCAGTTGAAAAATATTAAACATACATAGGCACGTTTTTATTTCATTTAAAATTCAGATTTTGACAAAGTTTCCAAAATTGAAAATTGAAAATTGAAAAATGATTTTGTAGTTAAAAGTGTATTAAATATTCAACTTTTATAACTAAGGATTTACAATTTGAAACAAGGTTCTGACTAAATTGTCCTGACCATAATATTTTAGTAAATAATAATTATATGACTAATCTCATAGCTAATTCTATAGCAATTATAAAACATAGTCAATCCTACTATTTTTATATTTAGTGTAAATAACCGTTTTGTTTTTTCCGTGTGGCTATGCCGTATAACGTGTGTATTGTTAAAAAGATACCAAAATAGGTAGTTACTATTATAATTATTTAACTTTTAGATTAAAAATACGATATAATATGAGTCTATTTGAACTACTTGTAGTAATGTAAAATTAGATCTCCTAATTTCTAAATAATTGGTAATAATTATTTTTTTATTCATTTATTTCCTAGTAAGCTCGGCGTCGCTGACTTATTGGTCTGTTCGGTGTCGAGTGAGTAGTGCGGGGGGGGGGAATGATAAAACGGACGTTCTACATTAAGTATACCCGTGGACGAGAGGTCTGCAGTAAGTAGAACGAGCCGAAGGTCCGGTCACGGTCTACTTGGCCGCCCTCGACGGATTCCTATCGCAGCGGAACGGCAGCTCGCGGGATCTGTTATTGGTACCGGGCCAGGTGTCGCGGTCCAGCTCGTCACCCCCACCCATACCTCAGCGTCCTTAAACTAATACGACCCGTTGTCTGCTCTTATCATACGTCGTCGGGTAATGTGACAAAAAAAAAAAAAACCAAATTATAATATTTGACAATACGCGACCGTTTTTCAATGACGAAAAATATAATATTGTTGGACTCGGCTTCAAGTGCGACGCTGCATCACCACATATACTATGGTAATTATAACGGAAGAGGCCAAGGCCATCGTCATACTGCAGCTGCTATTTTGCATAATATTTTGTAGATGCAACATGCAACTGCAGTCTGCAGGTTGCAACTGCACAATTATTATTTCTAGAAAAACAGTATATAGGTACCTACTCTACTCTGCATCCCTCGTCCACCATTACGGCATTACCCATTCATAAAATATTCTAAATATTATTATGACAACAGACATTTGAGTAGCCATAGAATGATTAAATATTATAAATATCAATATTTCAGTTTCAGCCAAAACAAATTGTATTGTACATATTACTTATTGATAATAAACTATAGGTAGTAATTTTTCTGCAAACATGAGCAGTACCTATGTCAACAAGATGCATTATAATCAGTACATTGCTAACTATTATATGGCACCTCTTTTCAACATGAAATTCGATATCATTTCTATTTATGGTTATTGGGCAGCTAAGAATTCACATACATTTTTTTAATCCTCAACCAATGCTCGTTATGATCTCGCCAGTACCTTTTTATTGAAGCAATACATTTTTTTCAACTGTACAAATAATTTATGATGTTTTTAATCGCTTTTGCATTTTTTGAATTGGTAGCTAGATACTTAAGAGGTTTGCACAAAC
This sequence comes from Myzus persicae, assembly GCF_001856785.1. Lineage (NCBI taxonomy): Eukaryota > Metazoa > Arthropoda > Insecta > Hemiptera > Aphididae > Myzus > Myzus persicae. Next base: position 555,839 of record NW_019101886.1, on the reverse strand, counting down.
AGATAACTTACAGCCCGGCCCGCGAGTAGTTTTTAGCGAGTAAGCCTAGAAAATGTCGTCATAAATCACTTGTACGTGTCTATAAATTATATTCCATAGTATAATATGTTTTTTCGTTTATAATTTAGGTTCTGCTAGAATTTTTAATTGTTTATAGAAGCCTGGAAATTTAAGAAAATCTGGCCCGTAACTTTTGTCCTAATAGAGGTCCGATCCGGCCCGTCTTGCATCTTATAGAATTAGAATACAGCCCGTGCCAATTCCGGGCCTGTCTGAGTAAGCCCGGCCCGTGCAGGTCTTTATAGTAGATACAATTAAAAGTCCATTACATTTTCAATTAACTTTGAGTCGGGTTATGCTTTCTCTCTATAAGCACTAAGAATATACAGTCCGTCCAATCTATATATCTTCATCCCTTGTAAATTTAGTCCAAGTTTTTATGCATCTTAATGTGCTAAATGATAGCCATTACATTTTACAACTTTCAGAAGGGTGACATGTCGGTAATTCATTCATCTGTTTAACACCAAAATAGGGCTGGATCATATTATGTGTAGTGCATTTTTTAAGGAATTTCCACTGGGTGACAAAAAAATATATTCTCAAAATATTAAATTATAGAATGATAGAATTATTTCATTCTCGTCCCTCTTAATTATTAAAAGAAAATGTCAATGCTAATTAGAAGAGGTAAAAATGAATAAAAATAAATTGTACAGCTTTACAAATGTAGTATAAAAATTTGTCTTTTCAAAATTATGTCGTCCTGTCTTTAAAAATACAATTAACTAGGCGAAATACGTCACTTAGCTTACTAGTTTTAAAAAGGCATTGATGTACGATGTACTTACCAAGACTGCAAAATCCTGACCAATTAGTTGCTAATTAAAATCACCAGATAACATTGAGTAAAATTGTCAGCATAAATCAGATCGTTCAATAAAACAGATGGTATAGGTATTTAAAAAAAACACACTGTTTTCTTAAAATGTGTATTTTTTTCTCTTTAAAATTCCTTGCCCCTACTTGTACTGTTCGAAGAGTAATTTGTTTATTGTGTATTTTTTTTATACATTTTCCAGTAAAATTTTTATTATGTCCAAAATATAAATTATTAGCTGTTACTATATGTGAAATACTAAAATACTAAAATTCAAAACTAGCTATATTAGTCACTGAAGGGATAACTATAAATAAATAAACAGTTTAGGTTAGAAGTTGCCAAAAATTATAACTTGTATGTTATTTCTAATTTTCTAGTTGACTACAGATAAGTAACTAGTAAGTGGCCGACTTTTGTGGCTTAGGGTACAAAGTGTGACACTTAAGTTGTACACAATCAATAATATAACAGGTTTCTTCAATTATACACACATTTTATTTCCATGCAAGAATGGCTCATGATTCAATGAGTCATTTTGTACAAATGAAAAATTAATGTATTATAATGATTCACAAAAATTAAACAAATAAACAATTTTTGTTTCAAAAATATTATACAATATTTTATATTTTTATATATAAATATTTACAACAAAAAAATCTTAATTTATTTTTATTTAATCATATGCAACAAACATTGGTCTTTGATTCTATATTTACTACTAAAAAGAAAATTAATATATTTATACATAATAATATAGTATGTATTACAAAATAACTATTTATCTTTAGGGTTTTATTTAATTTTTTCTTTTATTTTAGAGATCAATAAGTAATAATTTTAAACCTCTACAAAACAACATACAAGCAATGAAAATCGTTTCCAAAAAGAAAAAAAACAAATTCTTAAAAATTTTACCCGTGAGTTTACAACAAGTGAGCTTAATGTACATAAACTCTAAAATAAAATATTATATAAATGTATTTTCTTTAAACCCTGAATATGAGACCACATCATATAATAATACTACTACAAAATACAACAAAAAAAAAAAAATTAATAATTATTAATGTAATTAATACAAAATTGAATTATCCACGAATAGCAAGTCAATTACACAGTCGTGTTACAAATAAAATTAACATATTCCTCTTTCTGATATTAATGTAAAACAAAATTTTGAAGAGTAAAAATGTATATAACTGTTATATTATAATATAATTGAAATGACTCTTAATATGCAATTTTGCAAAAATATTTTATTATGTTAAAAAAAAATTATTTGAAAGATTAAGATTTATGAGGAATGTTAGCTTAAAATTAAAAATTATTGAAGACAACAGTTATTTATACTTTTATATATTATTATATAAAATGAACATCAAAAACAACAAGTCTTGTTAACGCAGATAAAAAAAATTATACATATTTTTTTTTAATTTACCCAACACAAGTCAAACCTAATTAACTTAACCTGTGTTTGTATAGAACAAATTTGGGCATCACATTTTCATTATTTAATTATTATAAATAATTATAATATAATACATAAATATGTACGGATTTGCCGTACCTGATTGAAAGACATTACGGCATAAACATTGCAATTTCGGCAATGGAGTAAATGTATTTTAGTTTTTTTTTTTAACAATTTAATAACCTATTTAGTAATAAACTTATGAGGTATTTGATTAAGTTAATACACTTAAAAAAAAAATATATATATTTATTTATTTATTTATTCATTATGTATGTATAATAATATAATAATAATAATAATAATAATAAATTTATTTAAATAGACATATTTACATGATTCAACAAATTATAACAACATATTTTTTAATTACTATTTATTCTTATCAACTTTTAATTTTCTATACTGAGGAAGACACTTGTTTTTTTCAATCACCTATTTGCTTATACATAATAAAAAATGTAAATCTTAAAATATATTCGGCTATATATAACTGTATAAAAATATAATCCAAAGTCTTAGACGTGTATTTCTCGCATAAACTTTTACTAGTCAACTGCGTTTAATAATGTCAGTCAATTTTTTTTTAAATTAATTATAAAAAAAAAATAATCCATAATATACTACTGGTAACGTAACATTCTACGGATGCAAGCATCTTATTCGTTGCGCTGTGTATATTTCGTTGTGCGACAGTCTTAAGGGATGTGCCATTGGCGTAGTCTGAGACTGTTAATAACACTGACATATTTAGTACTACTAAATCTTGTTATTATTATTATTATTATTATTTTCGGATATAACAGAATACCCTGTATGGATTGCACCCCGAACATACCATTAGGAAATATGTATGGAAACAGTTCGTGGTTAGCGTACAAAATAAAACATTCGACTTGGTAACATATTAAGAAAAAATATATATATATATAATAAAGACTTTTTTCTTGATTAAAACTTGTATACGCTGATTAAATAAAGGCGCACGGTGGGGGGATGGAGGATTCTGGTGGCTACCCTATGAAGCTTGTTCAAGTTTAAGAGCCGCTTTTGTCATTCCGGAGGACATTGGTGGGGTCATCGAAGTAGACATGTTGAGCTGCAGTTGCATTGATGAACTAGTTGATGCTGTTGACAAGTCTTGAGGGCCTTCCTGCCACGAACTTGGTGGACACGACATGCTCAAGTCGGTTGGTTTATAGTCTTCATCAGATACATCTCCTGCTGTTGATTCGAGTTTGGGTGTAGTTGTAGTTGGAGTTTGAGGAGTTGATGCCATTTGCTGACGCAATAGAGATATATTTTTTATGCATTTTAATTCGCTGGGGTTACGAAGAAACCTACAGATAAAAAAAAACATAAAAATTATGTTAACTAACAATGCCACATAGAAATAAATCGAAAAATAAAAAATATTAACTTACTGGTAGCAGTGTCTTTCACCCTGCACCTTCCTGAGGATGTTTACCCTGTAATAGTAACGTAAGGCCCTGGACATTTTGTCGTAGTTCATGGATAAGTGGTTCTTCTGTATACCCCACAGTTTAGCCAAACCCGGGGGGTCGACAATCTTGAAAACTCCCATTTCTTGGTTTTTCCAAGCTATGAAGCCAGTGAAACGCTGTTGGCCGTCGTTCAGCAGTTGTTGTAGGAAATCCCACAGTAGTCGACCATCTGTAAACGATGAGGCACGTGTTAATCAATTGAAACAAACTTATTTGGTAAACAACAGCATCATACTTGTATTTGGTTCAATTGAGTTTGAATCGCCACCAGACGGGAAGAATATATTTCCGTTAGACTGTTTGGGCGTGGAAGGAGAGTATGGCGGAGGTGACGTTGACGAAGACGGGGTGGTAGGCGTGGGCGGTGGCAAGTTCAGTGTGCCACTGCTAGCAGACGACTCTTCTGGATCGGAATCGGATTGATTGCTGCCACCAGAGCTCGTGCCGCCATTGTTCGAGTATCCTAAACGGAAAACACAAAATATTATTGTTGCAATTTCGATAAGTAGGTGCACCTCAGGTATACAGGGTAAATCTGGTAAAAATGACATGATATGTAGTTAGTTAAACCTAATTTCAGTACAAATTTGTGTAGACGATGTGATGCCATACTTTTATACTGAATTGAACATTTGGGAGGAACTATGTAATATTATTCTATTATAATTTACGATTTACGATTTACCAATTGTCGGAGTAGTCGGGAATATGGACACGCTGGGTGTGAGGTGGTGGCCGACTGTGGTTGTGGTAGAGCCGACCGGCGGCTGCTGATGGTGGTAGTCCAGGTGCCGAGGGCTGTCCGACTGGCTGTCTATGGACGGAGCCGGGCTGAGGACGGCCGGCGAAGACGGTGCCGGCAAACACCATGTGGGGCTGAAAGGGAAGTGTGAGGCGACCGGACTGCCGGGCAGGTGTCCGGCACTTCCGGCGCTCATCATATCACCGCCACGCCGCAACAGTTGCAGCACGTTGTAAAGCAGGTCACCGGCGCCCGGACACCGTTCGCCAAGGTCTTGTTTGGTCAACAGGCACAGCGCTTTGCCGTTCATCTGGAACAATTCGGTTTCGAATCGTGGCAAGTCGAATTCGACTTCAGCCCACTGTATAAAAGTGGTCACATCCTCTTTGGTCCAGATTCTCGGGTCGGTAACTGTGTAAACGAGAACAACAATCAAATACTGAAGCTGTAAAACGATTTCCCACCCGCTCAAGACGCGTGTCTTGAGGATTGCGGGTGTCTTTTACGACACCTATAACATCCGGTCCTCGACTACAGCGTTTCATTTATTTACTTAAAAAAAATGAAATGTTTTCGAGAACCAGTTTTTAGAGTATGCATAGTACTCACTAAGGTTGGCTGGTAAGTGGTGTTTGAAGTCGAGTGGCGACGGGAAAGGAGTGGGTGGTAACAGGGTTGGCGATGGTGGAAAGTTGAAGGCGCCACCGTGGTGAGGGTGGTGATGGTGGTAACGCCAGAACAGGTCAGCCGCGGCCGCTGCACCGCTGTTGAACACGAACGCAGCGGCGGCTGCGTTGTTTGTCATGCCTGGGCCGCCGGTAGTGGCACCGTTGGTCGCACTGCCGCCGACTGCCGCACCACCGCTTAAGCCACTGCCTAGGCCACCGCCGACGCCGACGCCACCACCGTGCCGCGTTATCGTTGACACCTGACCCGGAGTCAGGGGCATCAATTTCATGATGCCTTTAGAAAAACAATCTGAAACATAAAAAAATTACGAATTTATTACACCTGTCATTAACAAGATCTATAACAAGTAATAAATATTCCGCTTTGCGGATAATTGTTGAAAATGTATATTATAGTATTATAGTGGTTTCGGATAAGACCTAACCTATACTTGACGATCAAAAAGGAGGAATCGCCCGGAGAAGAAATATTAAAATACATAACGACACTGAAAATAATCGGCAGATAATACTGAAATCGGACGGTAAATAATTCTCAATAACAATAATATAATAGAAAGAAAACGGGCGCTCGAGATCGACAGCAATCCACTGGTGTTGTTGCCAAAATACGTTGCGTATGTACCTATTTCCATAACGGTCCCGGGTGCTGCTGACTGCTGTGTTGGCTCGTAGTCTATTGTGCGCATCCGTATGTTTCGGTAGGTAGGTTGTTTTTTTTTTTATATAACACACGTATATAGGTGTCTACCTATACTGTTTACCTGTTCTCTCTCTGTGTGTATATATATATGTATATTTATATTATGTATTTTATTATACAAGAGCATTTCGGTCGACGTCTGTACCGTTGTCTGTGGTTTTTTTTCACGTTCCACCCGCCTATACGAATTCGATAAACCGCACAAATTACACACACTATATAGAGCTACTATTATACAATATAGGTACCATGCAGCTATTAAATCCTATTGTCGGCCGAACACGGAATAAAAAAAGAAGAGCATCGTAAACGAAATCGACATACGACACGACGATGGTAGACGTTGACAACAATTGTGCTACCTATTTTATAGGTCTCGAGACCGAAAAGATACAATACAAAAATGTAAAAAAAAAACAGAGGATATACGTTCGAAATAATAACTATACACTCTCCCACGCGGCTATTGCGCAACACGCGACGGGGGCGCACCACAGCAGGTATTATATCCTGTTGCTGAAAAAAGGAGCTACCGTTTCGCAACAGATTTTTGTCTGCTTTCCGCGTAAAGGTACAGATTTCGATCGTAAAAATCTGAAACCTACCGGTACAGTATGTAGGTTTACATACAGAACAAGTTTATAACATCGTGTAGGTCGTAATATTAAGGTAAATTTGAAAGAGAGAGAAAGAATAAAATCATCGCTGGGATAACCAAACCCAGTTTGAGACGCGGAAAAACGTATTGTGCGATTGTGTGAATAGCAAACAAGGTTTACACGACGATGTTGTGCGGAAGCAAGATTGTAAGTACTCACGTACGTGTGCGCGAAACCGATTAATTACTACTGATAATAAAGAATAATAACTAATGACGGAAATGCACGTCGTTGTCGATTTGCACCATATTACAGTAAATTCCTAGTAAACCGCACACTACTGGTTACCATAGGCGTGTGCCGTTTTGACTTTTGTTGGTGCGGTTGAATCGACGACGAATTATTCAAAAACGGAACGTGAATAAATGATAAGCGAACAGTAATGTTGTTGCAACTAAATGATGATAACCCTCGATAGTCGATAACCCGCAGTGGAACCGAAAACGTTTTTTATACACGACGCTCCTTCATGTCGTATACGAGCGAATAACATATTATTTTATACCGCACTAGCTCATACAGAGCGACCGGAAAGTATGAACATCATAATTGCATTGTACGTAGTATAGAAAAGACGAGTCCAAAGAAGATTTTAACGCCCTGTATACATAATACGTGTTTAAGTGATGGGTGAACCACCGTTGTTCCGTTTTCTTATATTATAACTTCATGATAAAACACTGTAGCTCACTCTACATATCACGACGATCGCGTTATTCGAAGTGTTGTACTTTCGATGAACACAAAATTGTGTAATTTTTTGTTCGATTTCACTCATTTCGTCTTTTGTATAGAGCTCCAATTGGCGTACACCCCTTGTTCCCTTCGCCCACCTCGCATATCACGCAGACGGATACCACGAGTAACACTCTGTATAATTCTGCGTGGGATTTCGCGTATACGTTGACGTGCGTCGTTCCCGGAACGATCACACACTATAATGGCAGTGCGGTGGCGAGAAATGCCGAGACAAAAAATGCGTCATTAATTTACGATGTATAATATTATGAAATGTATAATAAGTAATAACGTTATATTAGATTATGAACGAGTATTATTATACGTGCATAATATATTATTTTACGCACAATATGTGTGTAAGTGAGTGTGCAGAGGAAAGGAAGGGGGGATGATAGAAGGCGTGTCCGACTGTAAATAAAAAATTTTAATTGTTATTTATTTCATGTGTCATCGATTCCGAAATGAACGCCGACGCCGCCGGGTCGTATTCCATCAGGAAACCAGGAAACCACAAAGCGCGCTTTGACACGGAAAAAATACCGTTCTGGTTTCCTTGAACACCAACAATAATAACATTTAAATACCGCAGTGTTAATGGATACCTCTACTACGGACGAAAACCGATTTTTCAGTATCATTATCGATCAGCGAATGTTTCGAACGAAACACTCGCCAAAAATGTACATTGCATATAATTAATTTTATCAGCAATCCAATTATTATTATTATTATTATTATTAAAATGCCGTCCTCGTCTTCGTATCGCGAAACTCGTTTAGTATTAACGAGACGACGACGACAGCTCATTATTTTATTTTTTGTCGTTTCCCGACCGAACCGGTCATATTATTATATTGTTGTATCATGCACGGCTCAACCTTAACGACATCAGAACTGTCGTGTCGTACGTGTGAGCGTGTGTGTGTACATTACAATAATTATTACTGTTTATTAGTAGTCGGCGTATACACGACGAACATGGCTGGTCGTTGGTAAATAGTAAATACCATACACGTTATGCACTCGGCGGATAACAATTTAATATATAGTATTACGTATACAGCGTAGTGTGGCCGAAACGGCCGCTGAACACGTCGATCTTATAGCGCGTCAAACGACAAATAATACTCGGCAGTTTACAGTATACACTACACGAGGGCACAGGCCTCTCTTAATACCAGGCAGTTGTATAAAGTGCCTGTAAGACGCTTGTGTGCTATAGGGTTATATTTTAACATTATCGCGTTTCTAGTGCCACAGACTATAAAGAAACACACCTGTCGTAATAGCCTAGAGTACCGTGCTGTACGACTGTTGTGCGGTGCAACGAAAAACATGCGTGAAATAATGTCGTTTTCGTACATCGCCTGGATATCGCACAACAATAATGAACCATTATTATTAAAATTCGATAGTTTGCGCTCGTTCCGTTATCGACCGCGCGCACACACTCACAGCCGAGTATAGCTAAAGGTCGAACACAATAATAATTGAGACGATAACAAAATGTTACTTAACTGTAATATTATTACTATTGCTTTATTATACTCGTTACTCGCAACAGTCTCGGAAGACGGAGCGAGAGAGATAGACACAGAGAGGCCGTTTCCAACAATAATAATAACCCGAACGATAAATCGCTTTACTACGAGTTATAACGAATCGATAATAAATCAAACGGTTGAAAAACTGTACCGTCTGACGATGGCGGCGTGGAAAAACGTAGCCGAGTTCGGGCGAACTTTACGCGACCGTTGGCCATTTTATTCAACACACACCATAGATATTCGGTATGCGCTTAGAGCCTGAACCAGGATCCGGGTACACCCGGTAGGAAGGTCAAACGAATTGATTACCATATTATACACGTTTGTGCATTATAATGTACGAGTGTGTTATTATGCGTATGCGCATATGGCAATGTGTGGTGTGTAGTACTTATGTGTCGTGTGTTGTGTGTGTGTGTGTTCGCGAGAAACGGGCGCAGCCGGAAACGCTATTTCTTACGCGACGGCGCGGTAATTACATTCTTCCGACCTTTTCCTCCCATATTTCGTTATGCACCGTATTAATGTATTATGCTTATCGAATTTTATCTACACCGTATTATGTTATTTTAAACATAATTACATTATAATATTATTAGTACACGTTTCGTTTTCAGATAGCGTCGTCAACAAACATAATGATAATAATATTTCCGAGAAGAAACGGGCGTATGGTAAACGTTATTAATATTATTGTTCGATACTCGTAATACAATAATAATTATTATACACCAATTACGCTATCATCGAGGTCGTAAAACAGCAGCCTGCTGCTTTTCGTTGCTTTAGCGCGAGTGGTCGGAATTCGTGCGTTTTCGGAAATGTGCTCGCCTTTTTTGTTTATACGCAAGCGGACGATGACCGCCGCCGCCGCTGCCGTCGCCGAGGACGTGCAAGTTTGTTTTACAAACAGTGGCGGGCGGTACGCTTCTGATTAAACAACAATGTTTTCGTTAAGACGTGCCGTAAAGAAAATAATATTAAAAATATTATATTAACGATGGTAAAAATATTGAATGTTATTGCTACGACAGGCATGGAGCTATGGACTATATAATAAATTGGATTATGTATGATACTATTAGATCGCGTAACCGACGCCTGGTCCCGCGGAAAAGAAGATTTTTAAAAAACCCGTTTATTTTCGACTAAATAATTCCCGCTAGCATTTTCAAAAAAAATATGTACGCACCGGAGATATATTTTTAGTATTAGTGCGTAATACAATTAATTTAGAAGAGAATTCGAGGGGGACGAACCCGGCCGATCTCTTGTTATATCATATGAAACACACACGCACGAATAATACAAAAAATTGACAATACGTTAAGTAAGTGAAAAGAAAAAGAAAACAACCATCAATTGGTTTTCTACGGCACTGATATTGATGACTGGTGAACGGCGGCGACGTCTATTGCCTGTAATATTTCGTATGACGTCCAGACCGATTATGCAGAAAAAAAATTATCCGAAAATATATAAATTAAACGAGAACGAGTTAATAAACGCGACATTTTCACGTTCAACCACCCGACGGTCGTTGTCATTGTCGTTTTCCGGGTAAAGACAATTTTTAAGGGGAAAAACCGACGCGTGACGTAATTTCGACGAACACGACCAGCGCCGCCGGTTTGCACGCGTACTCGACGTGTGTATGTTTTTTTTACTTTTTCAAGCTGTCTCCGGTGGGGATACACGCACGCACGCACACACACACACACCGTGTGGGCGTGTTCGTCTCGCAAGGTGATCGTCTACGCGGAAATCGTCAAAACGGAAATGCGATAATGCAATATACCAGCACTACAGTAGTAATAATATTATAGTAATAGAAGTAATAACCAACAATAATAATATAATGTTCACCGTAAAAAACAAAAATGAGAAGTCTACCCAAAACGAGTCAAAACGTATACCGCCGTATATCATTCTCAACACTGGAGACGACTTTAACCAGACATTTTTTAAGATTCGTTTAATTAAGACTCTTCGTTCCCTCCTAAATCATTGTCGACCGCGATATCTATCAATAACACGATAACAATTTATTGTAACCTTTAAGATTATGCGATTAACGACAAGACACATCACGAGCACATATATATTCTTTCAGCTTTGAGTGTAAAAATTATTATTATTGTAATTAACCAACCGTCGGCAGTAGGTAGGTGTATAACCACATTGTACAGCGTTTCCGTTCCGGTACTTCCGGTATTTACAATATTATGTATACACCACGTCATTATTATGCACGTTATTAGACTTTTTTTCTTTTCGTTCCCCTTATAGACGACCGGAGGTCGTCCTGTACGGTGCGCATCCTGTCCCGCTACCGATAAGATTTCCGGAGTGAATTTTCTACGATAGCGCGAAAATTGCCCTCGAACTTAAACCTAGACAAGGTGGCAGGTAAAACGAGGGGACGCGCAAACGAAATAACGGGATTTCCGGTGTTTGTCAAAAATAAGAACCTTCGAAAAAAACCTTGAACCGCCGCCATGAAGAGGAAATGGAACAGAAAATAATAATAATAAACAGAATAGATAAATAGCGCATAATTTTTTCGTCACCCAAATTCAAAACGAGTTTTTGTGAGCCGGCGAAATATAATTCACATTCGCTCCACACATATTAATTCATACACGAGTCATCGATGATAAATGATAAAATTATTTCTTTGGTACTTACAATAATTAACATTTCTCGTGCTTATAACTTACACTTCTGGGAACGGAAAATAATTAATATGATTAATCTTCCGCATACAACGCGTATTACTTCTTCCTATTATAGAAAGAGTAGTTTTTTACAGAAAATACCGAATTTACGTAAAACCCCTTGTCGGCAACAAACAGATATTCATCAAGTAAAAATGGATAAAAATAAACCATACCAATATATTGTGGGGCGCTATAGTTTCTTTCGCGTTCTTCCGGCTCAGTGGGGTTAAGTTTACAAAAAAATTGAACGGTTAAAAATAGATAGATGTAAACCCTTCCGGAAATTAACCGAGGGACTCTCGGCCGGTAATAATAGAATCACATCATACCTACTCAAACAACGTCTCCCATCGTTACGTCATTAATATGCATTATATATATACATACCAGACGATAAAGTTTCTTTGAATACAACGAAAGTGGGTATTGTTTCCTGTTAAATAATTTTAATGATATTTATAAGATGCTTGAAACATAAATAATGTAATACAGCATACTACGCTGATTCGAAGTTGAGTATAAAAGTTTCTTTTTACTTGGAAATGATTTTATCGTTGTCTATTAATTTTACTATGGAACCGCCGTTGCACTGAGGATATAATGGAAGTTGTAACGATTAAAAATGATTTGGCCTCAATAAATTATTTTAAATTCACCGAATTAAAAGAAGAAAAAAATATGACACAATTAGATAAAAAAAGCACAATTAAAACATACAAATGACAAGAAACGGACCATAGATTGCGCAAAACATAAAGAAAATCGACCGTCTTATCTAATAAATTAACATTTACGATTGCTTAAAAATAACGAGTATTTCCTAGAATTATAAATAATATCGTAAATATGGTAATTATTATTAAACGACGACGCGGCGGGCTAACGTGGAAGACGACGATGTACATACCGATAAAAACCGTATTATATTTTATGATTATATATTAAAATATAAATATTTTATAACACAGTAATCGGACCGCTGTCGAACTATATCACAACATTATTATAAACGTATACTATTGTTATCAACAAATAACAATAGTTTTTGTATGATATTTTAATAATAATAGACACTGCGAGTTAACAAAACAACGCATTTGATTGTACGTCGTATCGTCGTTAGTAGGTTAGCCGACGTAGGTTAACCTCCGCACAACGAGGAAGATGTGATAAATATTATATTATAATAAGAATGAAATAATAATGAAGAGAAATCTTTTTATAATAATAAATTTAAAAAGAAACACATTGGATGGTTCTTATTTTATTTCGGGAACGCCGCCGGAAAAACTACCGTCGGCGGCGGTGGACGAAAGTCTGAAACAATGCGCGTAAGTGGCTCAAATCATAGATTAAATATTTAATCTATGCTCAAATACACTAGACTACTATTAAAATATTTTACAATGTATAACAAATATTGTTTGTCTTTTACTTTTTATAGGACGCTAACATTTTTCCGAAAATAATATTCGGACAAGCGCGATTGTTGCAAGTTGTAAAATTATCCATTCGTTTCTCCGTCAAACGTAAATAATAATAATAATAATATGATTTCTGTCGGTCGTCAAAATGGTACGGAAATTGAGGTTCGTAAACGTAATAACCCGTTTGTCATGATAATGTACAGTGTTGTCGCTTGTATTGGATAATAATAAATGATTGATTGTTGTTGCGCATACGTGAACGAGATTAATATTAATGTTATATATAGGAATATTCGCAGTGCGCCCGTTATTTAGGCAGAAAAATAGAAATAGTATCGTCGTTGTCTCATATTTTTATTATTATTTTGTGTTTTTCATAATAGACACGGCGACGGCGACGGCGAAGACCAACACCACACAACGAAGACGACGACGGTTTTAGACACGCACGGATCGTAAAAATAGAACGGTAAAACAACGGCGGCGTACAACGAAAACTTCTTGGCGTACACTTCCCGTCGTTGCCCACAAAAAAAAAAAAATAATAAAAAATTCGTACATAGTACAATATATCAAACATAATAAACTGTGTTATGTATCGCCGTCGCTGCGGTAGAAACACACTTCCGGTCGTGCGGGAAACGCGTGCGCGGACCGTCGCCGGTATTTTAACAATATTATACAATATATTATTACACGTCTTTTTGACCGCACAATACTGCCACCACGGTTGTCTTTGTAATGTGTGTGTGTGTGCCCTCTTTTAGTGTAATATTCTTCCGTTGTACAACACGACCGTCGTCGCGTAGGCCATAATTAATTATATGAGTACTTCTAATAATAAATAATATTTCTCAAAATCTCAAACTGCAACAGTACCGACTGCTGTTAGATGTTTGGAGTCCTTAGTGTTGCAGGAGCTGCTTCTATAACGATCATCAAACACACATCGGTATTTCTAATGCCGCAGCAGGATGTCGAATATGGGCGGAAAATGTTTGATTTTTATTTCGTTTAGTACTCACGCAGCAACACACGCGCGATATTTTAATATGCACACAGAAGGAAAACCGAGACGCGGCGGCGGTTAACCTTGAACGGAGGCGGCAAACGCGGTTCTTTGTCCCGGGACTACACACACACACATATACGTAATAGGAACTTCCGCTCTGCGGCGCGCGCAGCAACAGGTCATGTTACCCCGCCGCCGTCGCCATATGTCGAGAGAGGAGACCGAAACGGGTTTCACTTGGCTTGTGTGGCGGCGCTTCCATGTCGTTGCTTTGCGTGCACGACAAAAATCTGCGGTGCTGCTTTGGCCGGTTGGTGGAGGTGCAAGGAGTAGAGTGAAATAAGGATAAACTAGAGATCCTCAAACGCCAAAACCAAATCGTAATAATTTAGATTATATTTCATTATGTCACTTGAGTACATAATGTGTGATAGCCCAGGATTGGATCACCGGAAACGGCAACATTTACATTTAGTTAATTATAATTATAATTTATTTAATTAAATATGTATAAGGTAAAATAATAAATAAATGTATAATTGGTCGTCGATTGTGAAATGGAAAAATTGACCTTATTAACCGCGAGCGCGCATCCGATATCCTGCGGACGTTATGTCACAATACCATTATTTAAATAAGAAAAATGAATTGCACGTACCCAGAGACTATAAAGTCGGCCACCTGCAAGCGTGGTGAATGACGGACCGGACGATGTGGTGGTTGGGTTTTGTTGGAAAAACGGCGACCCGGTCACGACCGACGTTCGGAAACGAATAAAAATCAAACACCGAAAAGTGATGTATAACGGCGACGAGGGGGAACGAAAATATTAAAAGAAAAATATGTGTCATCTCGTGAAGATTTTTCTCCCCTACGTCGGTGAACACGGCGGGGGCGTCCCTTTTGTGCACTGCGACGAGAAAGAGAGAGGAGAGAGCAGGTGTTCACCGTCGTCAGCGTCGTCGGGTGTCGTAGGGGTGCGGTGATTGCGGCGGCGGCGATAAAGAGAAAAGAGAAGTGAAGAAAAAAATAAATAAGGAATCCCTTGTCCTCTCCCTTCACACATGCACCACCGACACAACACAGGAGAGGAACACACAAACACACACACACATTGACGGGGCGCCCCAGACACCGAACCGTGGGAACGGGGCCGTTTCCTTTTTTTCGTCGTCCCTCCGCCACCACCGCACCGCATCGCGCGGCCATCCATTCCACCCGCCATCTCCAAACCCCCTCACGCACCGCCGCCGCGAACCCGTAGTTGTAGACCCATCGTTACATTCCACCGGCTGCGGCGGCAGCTTCCCAAAAACACGACGCGCGCGCACGCACGAAGTGCGTCTTCTTTGTCGTCTCTCCCACTTCCTATATGGAACGAGGAGTCTGTAACGATCCGACGGACAAATATTTTTCTTCTTCGCGCTCGCTCTCGACGATACACACACACTCGGCAACAATAAAAATATTATATTATTATCACCATTACTATGATACTATGATCACTCGTTACAACGCATAACTCGAAAGAGTTAACTCATATTATTAATGTAACTAACCGTTACATTATTAGTGTTGCGTGCGTGTTGTTATTGGAAACGAACAAATAAACAACTAAAAAAACATCGGAGAATGAGAATTTGCGAAAACAACAAACACGGGAAGTGTTGTCCGCCGCGACATGACACGTCTTGGGCTCGGCGATCGCGGGGTACACGGCGACGGAATGCGAAAACAAAAACCTTGACCCTCCCCCCAAAACACGAACGGTATGAAAAAACCCAAGCGACAACGCGTAGAGCCGGGAAATACGCGTAAAAATACATCGTTTGAGTTTATTATTATTATGTATTTATTTTCCACATA
Source organism: Myzus persicae (assembly GCF_001856785.1). Lineage (NCBI taxonomy): Eukaryota > Metazoa > Arthropoda > Insecta > Hemiptera > Aphididae > Myzus > Myzus persicae. The sequence goes on along the minus strand of NW_019101886.1, from coordinate 539,868 downwards.
ACGACCATAATATACCGACTACGGCGGCTAGTGTTCGTGAGCGCGCATGTGTGTGTGTGTGTGTGTGTGTGTGTGTGTGTGAGTGTGTCTGCGTCGTGGAAGTCCGTCCGGAATCCGGTCGTGTTTATAAATGTGTGTGTAGTCAAGGTCAACCGTAGGACAATAGCGTTCGACGAGAAAGGGAGGCGGTGGCGGAAAAGAACGCATCTCGTCGTAGTCGTCGTCTCCGGGAGCCCTCTCTCGCCGGCCGCCTAGTCCGTGTCCCGCACTCATACTCCTTCACCCATGCACACTACACCGCCGACGCAACCGAATACACCACACGCCGCGCGTCCTAACAACTCTTCCTCTACGGCAACAGCCGCCGAAGCTGCTTCGGGCAAACACACACACACACACACACACACACACACACACTACGACTGCGTATATTATTATTATTATTATTATTATTACATACGACACAATCGTTATGATCGCGGAACAGGAAATACGAGCGGCGGCGGCGGCGACGCCACAGACTATTGCCTGCTGCAGCTCGTGTGACGTGCGTGACCAATAACCAGTGCGGCCAACCCTTTCGACGCGCGCGCGACGTTATGCGTGTGTGCGTGCGCGCGGTTATTCCGTTTCGTTTTTTCGCCGAATGCGGCGGTGGCGGAACCGATCAGAAAAATCAGAAAAACAAAACAAATCGTCGTAAACAGTACCACGGCACCTCTTCACCACGCACGATTTCCCCGCAGCACCGACGATTATTATTATTATCATTATTATTGCATACCTATTATACAATCGCCTGTTACAGAGTACAGACGGAACCCTCTTTTTCGTACGTCGGCGGGGTGACACCTGTTCAGGACCACGCCGTCTGTGTGTAAAGTGCAAGTGCACCCCATCAGACAGAGGAGGGTGCATTGACACCCTTCGATCGTTTAAATACTCTATATTATTACAGTCGTTTCGACGGTTCTTATTACCAGCTACTTGTTTTGCGTAACAGTGAGTTAAGCACAAACAGTGGGCGAAAACGCAGACGATACAAAAAAATGAAGAGCAGAAAAAAAAACTTGTTATCTGCCCTGCCCGTGTTACGAGCCTGGGGTTATTATGTAAAGCCTTCGTGAGAGCCAGTGCGCCACCGTGCCTAACATGTATTACGTACCTACCTATGATAATAATAATATTATGTATCGGTACATATTATGTTATGAGGGCAGAGAGGTATACTGTGCGTAAGTGTTATGCAACGACATTTTATTTTCCGCAGAGAACTGTCAACTACCGGTTAAATTATTTTTTTTCAACACGCTATGACGATTATATTATAATCAAAAATTAAACAAATAAAACACCTCGGCGGCGTCCGCTTGATTAATATTAAAAGCCTGTACCTTTTAGTTTTTACGTTCGCAGTGCTCGATTAACTCGGCAGTAGAAAATCCGTTTGTCTGTGTCAAGATGACGCTGGCGTGTGTGCTGCGACGATGTTCGTACAGCGATGCATCTACGAGCGTAAAATCGTACACGGAGCGCACACACAGATGTAACGACGGCGACGAACTGGTTCTTTTGGTATTAATCACCGCACGATGCGCACAAAAATCCACGGAGACGCGAAATAACACGATTTTCCCGGGTGACGAGGAAGACGGAAAAAATAATAATACGCACGGCACCGCGTTAACACAGTCGAACAAGGGTTTTTTTTATTAAATTACTATTTAGCGATGCAAACCAAACGAAAATAGTAATGATAATATTATGTATAACAAAACTCTCGGGTCGTAATATTTTACGTCAACAGATTGAAAAATAATTATGTAGTTACTATCACGTCGTCGTACGCGGAACGAGAGAACGACACTACATGCTCTACCGGCAACCTGACGGCAACAAAATCGGACGCGGCTGCGGCTGATAATTGTATGGGCGTCGTGCAGAACGCGTGATACGACAGAGCGTGGCGGCGGCGGATCGCTCTCAGTGTAGCCCCTTCCACGACACAATTATCGTGCCGTGTTGCGCGCGCACATCGTACTTAGCGCTGCGTGCAACTAGTAGTAATAGTATTGTAGTAGTAGTAGTAGTAGTAGTAGTAGTAGTAGTAGTAGTAGTAGTCGTAGTAGTAGTAATAGTAGTAGTAGAATATTATTATATAGTAATAATAATAATAATAATAATAGTAGTAGTAGTAGTAATAATAGTAGTATCGTATTTGTCCATTATACGCCACTGATGTATGTGTGTGTAAGTGTAATCTGTGAAACGTCTATTATGTACTATTTTAAAAATATATTGGATTTCGTTTTCGCCTATTACTTTGCGTGAACAGTTTATGGTCATCTCAAATCGCTAATAATAATCGATCTCGTTGTTAACGGAAAAAATAGTTTTTAAATATTATGATGATTATTAAGATTATTATTTTCAACAAACGATTTGTGACATACAACTTCTGAAATTTCGACTTTTAAGCATAATATTATGTACTCCTTAACTCATCCTTTGAACGAAATCTCAGTCGTAGTTGTACGTACGTACATAATAATTGATCCTATTACGTAATTTAAGTTTAAAAATACCTTTAGACAATCCGTATTATTTACGCAACGAATATAAGCTCAATTTAAATTGAATAACGTGAGAGGGTATAATTTCGGTGTTTTCGCCTGCGCTGTTTTTTCCACGAGCATAATATTATTATTTATTTTTCATAATATTTTTTATACTATAAAGTTCAAATATCGCGGGATTTCGATTAACTTCCACGTCAAAAAAATATTTTGAAAATAACACAGAATATAGGCACAATAAAATGGATGCAACGCAGATAGTAGGGTGTTAACCTGTGTGTACTTAATAGCCTTCGTGGTGTACATTTTTCACAGCTCAAAATAATACATAGGTCAGTAGGTGAATTTTTTTCGCGTCAACCGTTTGGTCGCGAAACAGGTGAAGGTATATAATATAGAGGTGATGTAACATCGTAATCACAGAAAAGAGCCCTGTCGGCCATTATAATAATGTACCTACATGGCTACATATTTTTATTAAGTCGACTGCGGGCGACTCAGTAATTATTACGACCGCTGCAGTGCGACTCGTAATATTATAAATTATAATAAATTAATATGTGTAGGTACCTATAGAGTATCTAAATGAAAAAAAAAACAGTATACAATTGAATTATGCGCAAAAGTCCAGATACCAGCTATGATATTACGTTATTACTATTTTAGTGTTCAATATTATTATATACTGTGAAAATATTTCTCTGCACAAACGGAAACTCGTTGGTTAAGTCGTCGTCGCAGTCGTAACTCGATGGCCTAGTTTTGTCGTACGGAAAATATTTATTTTCCGAGAAGTGAGAACATAACACTGTTTGCAATACCGGCCACTTGTTTTATATATTATATTATTATTTATTATTATATTACACTCACTACGTACATACACATAATATTATGTGATGTATATAATAGTGTTATTATTATTATTATTATTATTATTAATGGTGTGTGCTGTGCAGGGAATGTTTAGCGAGAACGCTTATGTACGCATAAAACGGAACAATACAGATTGAGATTAAATTGTCGGTTTCGCGGAATTAGAACGTGTACATTACGCGCGTACCTAAGTAGTTATATAGTATACACAATTATACATAGACATTTTGTATGCATAAACGTACCACTTACATATTAAATTGTTATTATTATAATTTTATATAGTGTGTGGAGTACAGTCCGAATAACAATAATTACAGCTGGAGACGATATTAAATATTAATATCGATCAAATATGATATTATATAATAGCGACAGTTTAGCACACAATAATCGAGCACGAATGCTTCAATGATCGATTTACATAATATGTACGAAACGCTCGCTCTGAAAGTAGCGCTGAAAAATGCTCGCCAGTAACTCGTTAACTAACGACTAGGGTATATTATAAAATACACAATAATAATTATAATTATACAACAACAATATACCAAGACATAATAATAATATAATAGGTAATAATATGTGTATTGCTAGATCGTGTTAATTATGCGATTTACTATGTCATTATAATTTATAAGTATGTATAAGCAGAACACACGATCCGTAGACGTTGTAAATTATGTCGGTATCCATGGTTATCAGCTCTTGACTCGGAAAATAAATAGTAGAATATAATATATAGTAGAGGAACTCTGATGAGTGATGACACAAACGAATTATTTGCGTTACTACCTAATTAAAACATCAAATTTTACCGCGAGAGGCTTCCAGAATTGATAATCTTTTTCGTCTAAATTAGGTTTCTTCTCGTCTTTTAGCCATTTGGATAGCATTTACTTCATTTGCAGTACTTCTTCCCTTAAGAATACACGACACCACATAATTGGTATTGAGTTAAATTTAGAGACATATTAATGTGTATATAATTTATCACCTATCAGATATTATCAACACTTAAACACATTTTGTAAAAAAAAACCTAAATAAAGTAACGTCCTCTGCGCCTGTGTCCACCTCAAGTCAAAAACTGATAAACTGAATTTTATTAATATCTATAAATTAAGTGCTAAAGGCGAGTTTAGGAGGTATACGTACAATTTTTAAATGAATGTTATTGCTAAATATTGTTTATCAAACTATTTTTTAAAAATTGTATTCTTCAAGAAGAAAATCATGTACCTTCTTAAACATATTCATGTTCATGGGTTCACAATTTGAAAGACAAATTCATTGAATATTAACCGTATAAGCTTATTACAAATATAGGTATGGTATAGTGATTACTGATTACTGAGGTATCATAGATAGATACTATGCCCATTGCCCACTTCTACAACGTAGATATCGGAAACTAAGAGGAAACAATATACTTGACGAGAAAACGTCATTAGTTGGCACACGGGTGTACAACGTCATGTGTACCTATATAATACCTATATATAATGTACTTAACCAATGTGTGGAATCTATGGGTGAAATTTAGCATAGAAAATACCAACAGCGGCACTCAGAAGTTAAAACGTGTAAGCGACTATAAAAAAATAGTGAAAACCACCATGTTATAAACTTATAAGTTATATTATGTACTTACCATGATACACGAGATACGTACTGTACATTTATGATCATGAATAATATAAACAAATGACACGAATACATCATACTTGGAAGTACAGTATTCAAAATACTTTTCAGATGTATATTTATCCCTTGCAGTGGCGTAGCCAGTATACGAAGCCCCCCCCCCGGGTTAAGTATACAAATTAAACTAAGTCGTTTACTGATTCCGTAAATAAATAATATAAATAATACATTTATTAGGGTGGGGAGGAAATTTAGGGGTTCAAACAACCAAACCCCCTTTGCTACTCCATTTATACTATACATAGGTGTATGAGATTAAATATCGTATTTATAAAATGTATAATAGATATAAGCACTGTATGAATACGAGTGTAAACGTGTAGTACGACAACTTATTTTTGTTTTCATACGCCTATATTACTATAATATATTATTGTTAAAATAAGTGTTATTATAATTTATATTGTCATTATTGACTATAATATTATGTCCACCGTCGGACTGTCTATCAAGATCTTCGCAATAATAATAATAATAATAATAATAATAGTATAATATAGTTTGCACCTTCATTGGCTTATTGGCGGTCGGGCAAAATTAGCATCTATTTTATGCTGGCAGTGCTTCGTGTCTATAATATAGGTGAACGTATAAAGAGTTTTATTTTCGTGCTGTTGTGGTGCAAGTTGAAAAATAATTTATTGTAATATTAGGATAAACCCTATGTACGGTAACGATATTACCACCGCTGTACATGGACGACCATGTCTGGTACAGTACACAATAACTTACCTACCAATAATACAACAAAATCGTTACGACGATAAAACCGATCGAACATCGCGACGAATATAAAAGGAAGTAGAAAACATATTATACGTGTATAAAAAAAAATATAGTAATTTCTTTCCTCATCCGCATCAAAACGCGACAAGAGTCCTTGGACCGGCATATAGTTTTCTGTCACGGTTTAATGATTCTCTCCGTTTGAAAACAATTTCCTGGGCACCACCGCAACCGCCTGTCGTTACCACTACCGCTGTCCCGGCAGTACAATGTAATGTATAAGTCTATCACTATATATAATGTAGATATATATATATTATATACACGCGGAGCAGACGCGTATACTATTATTATACAACTATTACAACTATTACTATCATTGCTATACTTGTACTACTATTAGTTCTACTACAACTACTACTACAACTACTATTACTACTGTCTACTACTACTATACTACTCTACTATTACTATATTTTACTACTGTTACCATAATATTATACTGGTCAATGCTACTACTGATGCATTTGCACTACTGTCCACTATATACTATACCTAATAATATATTAATTTACCATACATACACCAGTACATATACTTTATTTTCTGATTTTGAGCAGCTTTGTGAGGGGAAACCGAGTGTAAGCATAATATACTACTTCTCGTGCATCATCGTCTATTATTTAATCAACTACAAATCATAAACACCCTCGGTGAGGGATTACTACTAGATTATTTCCCCGTTTATCCCCTCACGGTTCATCTACAATTTCGCCATTTGTAAATAAATACCCATGTATGACCGCGGTAGGCGTATAAAACCGTTTTTGTCTTAAATTTTTGTAGGCTCGTACTTGAACGTCTGAACGTCCTGTTCCGGAAGTAGAGTCTGTTTTTTCGTCAGCATGCATTATTATATCTATACACAAGATTAAAATGTACTTACAGAGAAATATCGACTGGCGCGGCGCGTGAAGATATTCCCCCCTCCCCCCACTCAACGTTCCATCACGCCCGCGGGAGACTTACGACCTCGCGCATCCGTCGTCCGTAAATAACTCGGTCCATCCGGGAAGCCCTACCCGGTCGTGTACTATACCACATATTATTATGTATATATTTAATATAATATTATTACATGCGCGCGCATTCTTCACACTCGACGTGATCGTTATTCGCACGCTGGTCTCGTCGCGTTAACGTCATCCGCCGCCGCCGCCGTCAACGGTTCCGCACTTCACTGGTTTCCTATGTTTATATTTTATACACTTACATTATACGCGTGTCATGTTGACTCCCCCGAACCGGAGCCGCGTGACTTTTTCTCTGTAGCGTTCACTGTGATATCCACTTTCCTGGAGTAGCAATCACAATCCCCCCCCCTCAGGAGGTATTTTATGACGGACGTTTAAAATCATTGGATTCACTCTATCTCGTATCCCAGTTGTATGTATTTATAGTAGATAATATTATACCGATTGAGAGCTGATGTCACCATAATATAGCAATATTATTAAAGAGTTCCAGTGAAAAATAAATATGTTTACAATGCAATCAGAGTTAGATTTACGATCGTTGTATAAATAGGATTAGGTATATACCTATAAATAATAAATATCCCCATATATACATATTATTAATCTATATAATATGTGTAATGTGTATAAGATGAATTGCAAATAATATGCTTTATGGAACGTTTTGAGCTTTACTTTACTGTGATTGCTAAATGTATGATCACCGAAGATTTGAAATAGTATTTATATTAACATGTATGATCAAATGCTTACAATTATTTACCTATAAGTGAAAATTAAAAATTACGACTATACATCGCTGAATTATATTTCAAATATTTTAAAGCATCCATATATCGTTATCGACCGTTTATGATAATATGATGTAATTACTATACAGTATTTAGCATAATAGTATATTAATTATCATGTTATAATATTTTAGTATAGCCAGGAGATATTAATAAAATGCCTATTGAGCATTTCCGGAGGCATCCGGCATTTAACCAATAGACGATAAACGAATATTATTATCTATGCTTTTACCGCGCCACCGCGGTACATAATCTGACGTCACTTTACGCATTATATCAAAAATGTGATACCACAGACGGATACCGGACATACCGTTTTATCGGCGGGGAATACGTCCGATAAGATTTCTTCCAATGACGTCACTTTATAAACTAACGTGGCACAAATGCACAATGTACCGCATAGTAAGTTGATGTTATGTATTTTATTAAGTTGCCATAATATTATTAGTTTACAGTACATAACTAACTACGAAGTACGAGTTTTATACTTACATGCTGTGGCTATATAAGCAAATTCTACCAATTTTATGTTATTTTAATCACGACTTGTTGACGTGTCCGTTGCCCCGTTGTCGAAAAAGCAAAGCTATAATAATGTAATTGACTATTGTTAAAATGCATTCGGTTTATACTTTGTAGACAGTAGTTAGTAGAAGATATAACTCATTAACGTTTAACCTTGGGCGAAATCGGTTTGTATAACACTCCCGCCATACAATATTATAATGAATTATATAGTAAATAAGGAACTCGAATATTTTCACAAAGTCGGTTTTCCGGATGGCAACACAATATTTTAAACACCATTGTACCGCTTTAATAATATTAGTATTTAGCACTATATAATATTGTAAGCATAATCCATATTCTGATGCATATTATATATATATATATATATAATGGTATACTTTATACGAACAGCTATTTCATGTGTAACATGTTACCGAGTACTGGATACTGAGTACTCGTAATACTATTGAACTTTTGTACGATATTTTTTTTTGCATCTCTTCCAATTATCCCACAGAGTGCCCTCATTCAACACAATGCTTTTTCTCGCAATTTTTGACCAGGGTAGGGGAAGACACACATTGTAATTCGTTTTTTCCCTTTTCTGACGAAACTTATGAATAATTTCATTTGGCTTTTACTCAGAATTTATGCAAATACCTCCCCTCCCCCAGATGTCATAGCTTCAACTTATTTTTATTTTAGGATAGGGGGAGGGAGGAGGGCAAGGTATGTGTATTTCAAGGTACCAGTTTTTCGATGAAGCATTTTAAATATAAGCATTTTTTTTCATTAGCGCGAAACCGAGTTATTCAGCTATAAATTATAACACGTAATTTATTAAAAAGAAATAAATCACAAAACGACTGAGTGTGTGTTAAACCGAAGTTATTCGGTACACGGTGTAGGTTTATACCAAATGTCCAAATGTAATCGTTTAATTTAAAATCACTAAATGTTTTAGCGTCTAATTTTTTAAACATGTTTGATGTTTTTAATAAATTATTATTAGGCGAAAACTAAAATATATTGATAAGACAAATTAGTATTGAATATTGAATTGAATGTTGATTATGTTTCTATTCTATTATATTACTGCCTAATGTTATATATAATTAGGTATATATTCTAATATTGTAAATTTATTTTTTATTTGTGTACCTAACAAATTTACAAAGTATATATTATATCTAGAAAGAACATTTTTTAATAGGCAAATGATTGTATTAGCCATGTTTTTTTTATATTGTTAATTTTTGATATCATACTATAATATTATATAATATGGCGCAGTTGTTATGACTATTTATCACAGATTCTGCTAAAAATATTCTTTATCGATGATATTGTGCTAATATTACATATATATAATTTAGATACTAGATACAAATAAAAATAATAAATTAATTTTATAATCATTATCTATCATTAGTGTATCGAGACTTCCTGGCCGAATATACTGAAAAATTCACAACGCTCGTCGTATTTACAACATGCAACATTATAAAAAAATAGTAAATTACGCAGTACAGTAAATCCATCAAGTAGAGTGTATGCCTTATTATTATTAGCAATGGCTGAACGATAATGTTGTTACGTCGAAGGATTATAACATGGCGTTTGTGGGGATTTTGTTGTTGTCTTTGTTTAAGACAAAAATTCGCGAACTCGGGTTACCAGCGCCCACCGGTGGAGGGTGCAGAAATCGACAGTGAAGACAAACTGGATAGTTTTAGTTTTTTTTCTTTCGTTTCTAAAACCGGTTTCCTGGAAAACCTAATGCTCGATCATAATGCTGGAACTGGTGATGGTGGCCGTATGGAGTGGTGTGGTTTCCTCTTTGTCAGTTTGGAGGCGAATGCGTCGTACCCGGTGGTGGTAAAATAATAATACATGCACACGTGAAATATAATAATGCATTGACAACAATAATAACAATAAACGAAATGGCAAGTTCGAATAACGCTTTATCATAATAATGTCCGATGTCGTACGAGTGTACGACGTACCTAAACTACAGCTGTGGTATGTGTTAGAAATAATTATGTCCTAACTGAGGACAGCGGCAACAGTCGATTTTAAATTCAAATCGTCAAGCCCGCGCTCAGACATTCCGACGGTGTAAATGGAAATTTTTTTGTTTAAAACAAAAATACATTTTTTTCTTTCTGTGTGCTCGGAATTTGAATAATTTATGACGGACCTTCTCATTCTCTACCGTCTCAACGTCCGCAACGAATACACAAATGGCGTACACGTGTATACCTATGTATTATATTTTATATCGGTTTCCGTTCCGATATCGTCTGTTGCAATGGACATGTCTATGCCTATTGCCTACACCTGTAGCACCCAAGTATAATAATATCACGTACGACCACAATCGGACGATATATAATAATATAATATAATATACTATAATATGAGACCTAGGGGGGCGCTCGATTCCCGCACAACGAAACACTCGACAATAATGATACATGATAATATAATATTATAATTTATAAAAGAGTAACCTACTCGTAATTCCTATTATATTATATAGGTGTACTACTAATAATATTGTATCGCATAATATAATGATGCTAATCATACAACATGATAAATGATTACCGAAAGGCGTTGCTCATATATTTAATTAAAAATAATTAAATCATAGTTTTGGCACGGACTTACATACAATTTAAATGATGATAACACTGGTAATATTTTTTATTATAATTTGTTCCCTAATATTGCTTTTGCGTATTTCAAATACATTAGCGTAGAAACTACATAAATATGTTTTCATTCGGAATTATCTAACTCATTAGTCATTAATATACTCGTTTTAATCTGATTAGAAAACCGCATATGTATAATATGTATATTATATAGTGTGGTATATGTTTTTTTTATTATTTTATTAGATATACTATTTTATTTAAATCATCGTTTGTACGCTTTAAAAATGTTTGATATACCTACTTTGTATATATACGTACAACTTATACGCTGTGAGAAAACGAACAAGACTATTTCATTGAACAATATTGTGGATGCAACTTATAACTAGTTGATCATTCTTGGACAAGAACAGAAAAATTATTCTTACCTCACTTAAAATAAAAATAAAATTATATTCTTATCATGTGAATTTATTCATATAATAGATTTTCTAAAAACAAAATTAATGAGATTACATATCCAATGTAGAAATGCGATAATTGTAATTTTTGATTAATATGTAGAACCGTAGAACAATAAAATTGATAAAATACCATTACAATTTGTTAAAACCCAATTTAAAACATGATGTGAAGAATATTAGCTTTATAAGATCTAGAAATATTTATTTTAACTGATTAATAAACCTGTGTAACGCATAATGCCAAAATATATAATATTATTGAAGATTGTTTGAGGTATATGACAGTTTTTTTTCGATAGCTTAAAATATTACTTAGGTATATATTATATACTGTAAGACATTTATTTTTAATACACTATATGATTGTATACTGCAGATACAGATACGTATGGAACAAAATAAATTACGTCTGCTTAAAACCGATACATTAACATTTTATATTAACTTCATAAAATAAACAATGCGCATGTCAGTTTACTATCACAGATCATTGATTTTTTCTGTTTTTGAATTTTTAAAAAGAACAGAATTGCATTCGACGCAATAATCGTTATTATTTCCAAAGATCGAGGGAACGAGACGAAATCTGCAGTGTGTGTGTATATGTAATGTATTTAATATATATATAATATTTATCTCGTTAAAAAAACAAAAACAAACACACACACATGCACGCACGCACATGTATATGTATATTATAATATATGTATATATTTTATTGAAGTGCATACAGCATAATGCTTATTTAATAATATATATAACAATTCGAAACTGTTGTGCGAGTTTTTATTTCGAGAACTAAACGAGGATGTTTTTACGGGTTGAACGACCTTATTTTATTATTGCACTGTACACAGTTTATATTTTGGAATGCCGCAGACATTTTTATAAACGCGGTCCTGCGAATATTATGAACGACGAATAAACGAACGAACGAACGACCGGATGACTCACGTGGGTTTTGGAAGAAAAAAGGCGTAGGTACTTCATATGCTACATCATATGCACATATATTATAATATACTAGGAACTAATATGTACACATATATGACACACGTATTCATATTCCAATAATATATTATATTATAATATAGGATATGACTGGTACGAGTAAAAACAATAACCGCTACTAGTATAGGTCGCAGGTGTTGTATATACAGTGAATGATGGATTAGGTATGTTATATAATAATGTACGCATAATATTATCATATTATATGTGAGAGGTGAGCTTAAAAGTTGAAAATGCGGAAATCGGTTGGCAAATCGTAATTACAACGATCGGCTCATTATACTATGTATCTGCAGGTTAACACGCTAAATAAATATTGACACATATAGCATATGTCTATATGCAATATTATTTCCTGTACGAAATTTAAAACAAATAATCTATAGTGTAATAAAATTATGATATGTATACACTATATACAGCATGAGTAATTTTTAAATCATTATATTGTATTACATAGATGAAAATAGTACACATAAGCGGATATCCATTGAAAATGTTGAGGGGGAGGGGCTACAATTATTTACATAAATCTAAAAAGTGGGGGATCTGCCCCAACTTAGTGTTCAATTATTTACCAATTACAAACATTAATATTCAAATTTTATTTTATCCAAAAATCTATTTTATTATTAATACTACAAAATTATACAATGCATAAGACAAATATTAACATATCAATTATTAGGTAATAACAGTAATAAATATTTTATTTTAAAACCAGCATTCTGGAGGATTTCGAGAATTCATTTAAAATATCTTCACTTTCAATACTTTTAGTCAGATCTTTTTCAATGTGAAGAACATATTGATTAGTAAACCGATCTTGGAGCATAGTAGTTCTCACCCATGTTTCAATTCTACGCATAGCTGAAAAACTACGCTCACACGTTGCAGAGCTAACTGGCAAAGTGAGTACTACTTGTAGTAGTTTGTATAAATTTGGAAATATTTCTCTGCTGATTGTAGTTTTCAAATCTTCAAGGTTATTCCTATTGGCGTAGCCTTTATTTAAGCAATTTTGAGCTATATTCATTTCTGATTTTAAATTTTGTTTATTGATACCCAATAAGTCTTAAAATATATAATTAAGAAATAATTTTTGCTATTATGTTACCTTATTTCAAGACATATGTATTATTGTATTAATGTATAATATAAAATACAAAGTATAAGCACAAATATAATGTAGGTGTAAATGTAAGGTTAGGATGTATGAATAAGTATTAAATATAATAAAAATATTACCCTATAATGATAAATAAATATTAAGCTTCCTTCATATTGAAGTTCCATGAATTTATCCACAGAAATGGCTAATGTTAAATTTTCTGGAGAAAATCTTTTTTTTAAATTTACAATTATTGAGTCTAATATTTTATAATAGATATTGGATCTATAATAGTCATGCACAGACTCAATTGACTCGATTGGTTCAGCTGCTGCGCTTGTTGATGTAGTTAGTATGAAATTGTTAAGATGAATTGGCTCATTTCTCTTTTTCTTTCTCAGTCTTATCTAAATGACTGTTTTTACAAAAATATTAAAATCGATTCAACACGAATGTTTAATTAAAATACAAAATAGATTACAAACCTCGTGTTTGGTATGGAATTTCAATTGTAATATTATTTTCAATCGCAAATTTTTGTATCGACTGCCAAATATCAGTAAAACCTTCTGGAGTACGACTAGTACGAGATGTTTCAAAACTTGTTATAATACTATTGATTATCACTACTGCTCTTCCCAAGGTGGCATTTTTGTCTTGCTACTCATTACATTAATGATGCTAAGTACTTGGCGAATGACAAACAAATTTACAATAAACGAGCCTTTTTGTAAATTATTAAGTATTCCTGTTAAAGTTCAAGTTCTATTAGGATTTTTAAATATATTTAAAAGAAATATGTGTTACAATTTATAAATATTACTTAAAGCTTCATTTACATCTTTGTCATAGTAATTTTCAATTTCTTCTTGTAATACATGAATAATTGCTTTGTAACTGTCTAAGACAGCATCGCAATTTTTTGTATCTGCAATTCCACCTTGTATCGCTTGTTTTTCGAATTGTTTTAATTTTTATTGGTTCATACTCTAATTACACTTACTTTTACAAATGTACACATGTCAACAACAACGAGAAATACGGCGTGCCATACAATGGGTATACACTGCGCAAGGATATTTTGTTTTGAATTTTGGCTTGAACACCACTAATTTTCTATTGCTATTGGATTATCACATTTTTTTTTTATATTAAAAATACCAAACATATTTTATACTTGGATATTTAACAGTTAAAACTAAAAAAGGCAATAGCCGAACTGCCGAACTAACTAACCAACACTATTGCCATAAAATATGACAGTTTTGGATTTTCCTAATATTTATTTTTATACGAGAGATAAGAACAGTGTGCCACGGTACCTCAATAAACTGCTGCAAATAACAATTTCACCAAAATCATATCACCAGTGACCAGTGCTTTGTATGTGTTCTAAATTATTTATATACCGAGGGATCTAAGGAGTGCCTAACATTAGGGCTTAAAAATAAAATAATTAATTAATCCCACTACCGCAATTACCTGATAATTGTAAATACTAAATACCTAGAATAGAATATAGCAATTCACATTATCCGATAACTATGCTATATATCGACCGTCAATGGTCAAATTAATTTTTTTTCGAGATCGACTGGTTGGCGACCCCTGTTGTATAGGTATATAATTTATATATAATATTATAAAGAAAATGCTCTAAACATTTGAATTTTACGATATATACTTGAAAAAAAATGTTTCTTGACATTTTTTCTCTGAACTCTACAGTAATTCTATAATTTGGTATTTTTGAGGGGGCTTAGTGGATATAAGGGGGTGCTAAGCCCTCCGGATATCCGCCAATGATAGTACATATATGATGTGTGTATAGGAGTGAATTATTTTTAAATAATATACCCCTAAAAAAATTAATAATGCAAACGAAAAAAATTCTGTTAGTCTGAGAATGATTAACATTTTTCAAGAATTATAAACACACATAAATAACCTATAGGAAGTCATGTGATTCAAATTTTAGTAAACAAATTTGATATTTAGTAACGTGGTCTGTGGACGACTAGTTTAGTATAAGATATCCAGGGAGAATTGTAGGATCCTCTAGGTCTAGATATAAACACCGTAGCCAGTGGCAGAAATGTAGATATCAGAATTTAAATTTATTTAGATAACTATGATTCTATTTTAGTTATAATTATGTTTTATTGTATGCCAAACACTTACAAATAATAATGTGGTGGCTGACTCAGGGTTCAGGTGCGCGTGATGGTAATCGCACAGAACTGCCGTTCTCTTACATATCAGTATTTAGCAGTAGCCTTACAATAATGAACTTGAGGCATACAGGAGGGGCTTGATATCTAGACTGATATTGTACATATTATGTTTATGAGATGAAACGAGAATATAAGTAATGATGTAACGATTGGTTACAGTTTAATTTTTAAAAAAAATGATGGACCAAAAATATCATTTTTTTCGTTATTATCTTTTAGCTACCAAACCGGAAACTGTTGAGGTACTTTCTATGTATCATATCATCTTCTCTAAACGATACCGAATCCCCCCCCCCCCCCAATCCTGATTGAACCTATTAGCTCTCTTCACCAAGTCCCTTTTCTACCGAACTACCCTCTATATCTTCATGTCCAAACAGACAAGTGTCAAGTATTAAATAAACTCTTCCACTATATCGAAAACTTTAATATTCTTTACTCTATCATATTGCTTTACTTCTCACTTTCAACTTCTTGCCTCCGAGGAGGCTTACACTTAAACCTTTTGTAACTTTCTTACCTATACATGTGAATAAAACACACATCGTTAAACACCCAATGAATTTTATGATATACTTGGTATACATATTAGATAAAGATAAACCATGTATTTTATACACTGAATCTATAAGAGTGAAATCTTTTTTAAAATTCAAAAATATTATTTTACAAAAAATACATAGGTACTATTCATTTGGTTCATAGTTCATAGCCAATATAGGTTGTATTTGTCGAAATATGTGTTCGATATTAAAATTATACAATATTGCAATGATTTAAAGTATAAACACTTGGTGGAGTTTGATATAATGACAATTATTAAGATGTGTGGCTATAAATATGTACCTAATAAAATACTCGTGTATACTATATAATATATAAAAACTGTTATTATTTGTGTTTCTCTGCAGGTTATGACATATTCACGTAATCGGCATAGAATAATAACAACTACGAAACACTATCATTTCGATTAACCCATACTAATAGATGTACACAATATTTGTGACGTATTGGTACGTCATCTACGGATACTTAAATCATGCTGCCTAAATGTTTGCAGATGCCATGCTCTATAGTTCGCTCAACGTACTTTAATGTGGGTTAATTACGTTCAGCGTGCTCGCCAATTATAGGCGATTTAGGAGTGGCGTTCGCAGTTGTATGTATACGACGTCATTTCCTTCGGATTTTGTTTTAATTACCTCGAGGGATGGGCGGGATGTGGCAACGCATATAATTATAATATTTGGTGTAAGGTATTTTAGTTTACGATTTGATAAACACACACGCGGAAATTAAAAGATGCAAATTTTATTTTTCCCGTACGAAATTATGTTGAATGCACACGGTAAGTCACATAAATTGTGCAATGCATCGCATCGAATTTAGATATCGCGTCAGCTCTTCAAAGTCAGCTAATCCATTTCTGCAATTTTTAAGCTGGAATTATTTTCGCGTTCCTGTAGCAGCCATTTGGCATTTCCGTTTTTTCCGAATACAATCTCTCGATTGCACACGTTTTATCATATTATCTTAAAGTAGGTAATTGCATTTATATACGAGCATACTATAAAATATAGTAAGTACATAATATTATACTATGTGGAATTGTAGCTGTGTTGCAGATGATAAACTAAATATTATAATCGTGTTAATTTTAACGCGTTATCAATTTTTTTTTTCATCGACATTAAATACAGTTGTACTAAATATGTGATTTATCTATTTATATAATAGAGTTCAAAATTGTAATTTATTAAAAATTTAAAAACGCTGAATATGTAGGTACGTGTTCCATTAATATGTAAAACTTCATAAATTTCGAATTAAATTATACCTATACCCATACATATTATGAAAGAATTTATTAGATTGAATTAAAGCTGTAGAATATCAATAAAACTATTAAAGTGTTGAGGGTTAAGTTGTGGCCTACGACATTCGACATTGTCGATAGCCTGCAGTTGATATAATGGTTGTGGGTTACGCACATGATTTACTTTTTGTCACTGTTGTGTTTTTATAGAAACTTCTCCTTCAGAAATGACATTGAACATCATTTTTAGTATCAATCAAATCAATTTTTTTTTGAAATTTACCTTAAATTGTACGTTTGTTATGATTGTAACTTTTATAATTATCATAATGAGAAAACCTTAAACTTAACTAATTTTTAGCAAATTACAGTTATGCTTACAATTCATCACACTTTATATTATAAATATAAAATACATTTCTTTCTTTATAGATATTTTAATAATGTAAAAAAAATATTAAAATTTTTAATTATTTTTAAATTATTTTGATTTTTCGAAACAGAATTACCAAATTTTAGAGAACATCTCATAGCAATTTGAAGAAAAAAGTACCACTTGTATAGTAAATGTCAAGTGTACATCGTAATTGAGTAAGTTTCTGTAATAGATGTGTTAAATTTGAATTTAATGATAAACAAATAGGTATAGGAATAATTATAATGGATAAGCGGAGACGGTCTATCATATTTTATATTTCTATGGATATTGTAATGTGAATGAGTATTTATATTGCTATTAGTAACATACGTTAGGTTGAACTAATTTTTGACAAAAACAAATGGTATAATATATTATAAAATAAATTATATCTTTTCATACAATAGTTAATATTTGATGGCCTCCTTCCTCCTATTATTCATGCAAATGAACATTCTGTTATATCTGTCATCATATTTTCCTATTTTACATGTTGCATAAATTATTCATTTTCTAAAAAAAAATATCAAATTTCGTAAAAGTTTGATTTTGATAAGAATGATAAAATTGACGAAAATTTGTTAATAATTTTGTAGTTTAACGTTTATGCTATCATCTAGGGCTTGGTAATTTAATACGAGGGTTCCTCATATTATTTTGTTATCATACAGCAATTTGAAAAAAGATATCAACAATATTATTCACAATCACCATTGTAGAGAATGATAAATAATTGTATTCAAATTTAAGTTACAGTGACTTAAATGTTGTGCAGTGACTCTATGGCGAGATACATCTAATACTACAATATTCCGCAGCGTGTTGTTCTAGGGTATTCTTCAACATTTAAATTGACTCGTTTGTGTGTACTTGCAGCGTCCTGTAAATCATTTTCATGATATTTAAAAATATTGATATTATAATTGAACTATTAGATTATAAGTATATTATACATATTAAATTTGTCACATATTATATATTCGATACAAATATTCTAGAAAATAAATAATTAAAATAAAAGAAATGGCTAAATATATAGTATAATATTTTGTATTTGAATAAAAATATAAAACAGTATCGGGCCGTCGTAGTTTTACGATGTTCAGCTGTTTTTTTTATCTTACATATTTACACAAAAATGTTGCGTGTCGTCCGTATAGTATAAATGTGAGTACCTATCTGTGACGAGAGGAACAGCCGATTGTGTTATGTATATATTATACAGTTGTTAAAAAAGGATAAAATATGATGTAAGTTGTTTGACTCTTGATCTCTTGATGCACCATCAAAACAAGTTGATTATTACTACTAGGTTGGAAATAAATAAATTAAACGTTTATAATTATTGTTCATCGTCGTCTTGACTCCAACGACATTCGATGATATATTTAGGTCACGGGGAATGATATCTTTGTTTCAAAATTGTTCACACCTACATCATAGCATACTATGCTATGTATTATTAATTATTATACAAGCGTAATGTCACACTTGACACTTCTGTGTATCCTCCATCATTGGCGCGGAGATAAATGTATCCCTGCCATATATATATATGTGCTTCAGGATATATATGAATATATTTCCGAGTAATTTTTAGCTGAATTTTTACAACAGAACGCGTGGGCGGTGAATACTCTGCACCGAGCATTTCCCACGAGCATTATAAAAAAGAAATATTGTTTCGTCCCCGAGAAGCGTCGTCACACACACACACACACATACTCGGAAATCCATAAATTTCGTACGAAATATAAATGTGAATAAATATAAAACATTATTATTATTATGCTTCGATCCATTGTGATGCGACCTGGCGGCGGCGGAGGGCGACGGCGCGTCGGGTATTATATTATTATATTATATTGTGGTGGAAACAGTTTTCGGGGCCCGAAACTGCAGTCTGTCCGGACAATACGATCCAATATTGTATCGGGAACCGTTAACGCTGACGGGACTGCCGCGGCTACAATGTGCGTACCTGTACCCATATATACTTATACTCGTGCATTATGTACTATATATCTATACATACTTTATATATATTATATATGTGTTTTATGCGGAGAGTGAGAGACGGCGCGAGAACAATATAATATAATAATGGATCGCTTTTAAGATTCTTATCGGGGGAGACGGTGGCGGCAGCGGTGGCGGCGGTGGTGGCGGGTGGAAATGAGTAAAACGTCTCGGGCCCAGTTCACGTGTTTCTGCAGCGCACCTCGTCGCCGTCGTCCCTTTCGTGTCGAGTCCGCAGTGAGTGTGTTTATTCTAAATCTACAAGTATTATACACCTATATATTTATGTATATATGCGTATTGTACCGCGTATACTGTTTAAAAACGAGTTTTTTTAAGCTCTTTTATGCGCGTTTATCGTTTTGTAATAATTTCGCGCCGACACGCGTTTTATATAATATTATATTTTGTAGTCGTCCGTTGCATATTCTTAGAAATCTGATCTCGAGGGAACGCGGACCACATACATATATATACATAATAATGAAATACACACATATCCATACAACGTACGCATGACTACAGCAATAATATAATGATATGGCCGAAAAGGCACAGGTGGATTTTCTTCTATATTATACTTTTTTGTGGACCCCATTAACGCCCGGCTGCCATGCGGATAACCTCGCGGTGGTGGAGTTTATTGACGATACATAATGTACAATACACATTTTATATACCTCACATTTATAACATGGATATTGTAGTATAATATTATGTATATGTTTGAGGCGTATATTGTGTATAGGCGATCACAGTGCTCGTCTCCGCTCAGTAGAATATCTAGGAATTTCCGCAGCCGGAAATGTGCGGCCCGGCGGACGTTTAGTAGGTACATAATATACCTGCTATGGGCGGCAAAATCAATATTACATTATAAAAGTACCTACATATATATATATATATATATATATATATGTATCACTCGATGATCCACGTTGCGTGGACCACGTGACGTATATTTATAAAATATATAATATTATAATAGGTGTATTATCAGATTTCACCCTGGAAAAAATGAATAAACATACAATTTGGTGCTGTATATAGCGACGTATCTCGGTTATATCTAATCTATCTCAGTTCAAGGAAACATCGGCATCGATGCATCTCGCTTTGTGCATGAATCAATTCGACCGTTATGGGTAATCTACCTGCTGTGGATTGAATAGAGCACTTAATATATTTTCGAATGTGGTTCAAACTACTGTCTAAGTCTAAGTACAATCTCTGAAACTTTTGTCGAAATTGTACTAATATAGTAATATAGTTGTTAAGTCTATACAAGCTATCAACCACTGCAGACATTTCCTTTTGTTGCACATCTGAATAACAAACGATTAGGAACTAATAGAATAATCTAAATAAAATCCCATAGCAACGCATGCCAGGTCTATACTATCTAAACCACTATTTTTTTTTAAAATGTTTTTTCTGTAACTAATGTAAACCATATAATATATTAACAAGATAAATTATTCGATTTTCGTGAGCCAAAACGAAATCCATGCTTGAGCCTTTCTGAGAAACCTACATGGGTTGAAAAAAGATATATAGAGAACAGTATCCTTATATCTCCAGGAATGGGTATGTGCATTTGGCGCCATTTGGTTCAGTAGGTTCTATGTCTATATAGCGCCCATACTTACAAATACACGTACATTCATTTTAATATAATAATTTAATAGGTATTATATGTACAATATTTCTATTCTATCGCCATTCAGTGGTGTACATGTGACAATAAAATATGTATATATACAGCTAGGTTTTAAAAATGTCGTTTAAAATCAGCTCGAAGCCGGGGAACAATATTTAATATTATACATTATTTTTATTGATTTTGTATATTGATGACTTAACACTTTTTTTTTACATACATTCTTTTTTTCTTCACTATTCTATATAATACATCTTATAGGATCTTCCATCTTCACAACGGGGCTCGGGATCTCACGTGAACTTTGACGTCTATGTTATAATTATTTATAATCTATTACGATGTGCGCACTAGTGGACTATAATATTATACATAAACACAAGTGTAGAGATAAAGATAGTGGATGTTTACCAACAAAGAGACTTTTATATCATATACTATATTAATCGATTGATTATATATGCATAGTCTGCGAATTCTACACGTATTAAACCGGATAAATGTACACTGTTATGGTAATAAATAATTTCGGGCTGTGACAGCGATCTGACGATGTAGTGTACTGTGTTTGGTACATTGGTATGCATAATGAAATAAAAAAAATTATTTAAATTCATTTTGGTTATTGAATAATTCTGTAAATCCGATAACGCCCTGTAAATAGTGAAGAAAAACTGAGAATATCATAAGGACGAAGAGCACTGTATATGCAATAAAAAGGAAATAAACCAACAAATTGGTACAATATAATAAGTTTATATCATTATTCTTATTGTCGATCGGAGAGATACTCAATATGTCTTGACATGCTTTTGAACGGAATTTCGTTCAGACAATGACAATAATATCAGATAATTCAAAAACACAATAGAAAAATATTTTACGTCGATTCGTACTTCGTAGTAATATAAGACGTATATGTATGTCTAGCGTATACCCTAAAATGTTGTTACGAATACATAAAACATCATATATATAAGTATATAACGATAAAATGTATATTTTACATAATATTATTCACAAATTTGTGTTGGTATATATTATTATTATTATAACAACAGTATTGTAAAACAATACGATGAGCGTATATAGTGTAGACGTACATACCCATAATATAGAGTATCTATTTTTGGTATGTTAAGGCAGATAATCATGTAAATGCATGCATAATCTGATATACGATAATATTATTACGATACATATTATATAGGTTAAAGTTTGTCAAATTGTTGAAAATTGTGAAATTAAATTCTCTCAGTAGTTGGGTCCGTTGCAACCAGCTTGAATTATTCTACGCGCAGACTCGCAAGAACGAAAAGACTATAAGCCGATAACCTGGAGCTATATAATAACTGTGCCATCTAAAACCCACTCGTCGCTCCATATATATCATAGCTAGAATATACCTATACGTTTTTACGACGTCGTTTGTGTATATATCTAGGTACTTATATATACACGCGGCTTAAATGATAATCGTAATAATGATTCCACACACACACGACCTAGTTGAATATTTTTTTAAAATTTTTTTTTATTTGTGTGTTAACTTCCCTGTGGGAGGAGCATAATAATATAATAAATGTAACATGGCATGACGGCGGCGGCGGCGCTCGAGTCCGAGAGGCTGTGGCGGCGGGGTGGCGGCGAGGATACATATTATTATTATTATTATTATTACTATATTATAGGTGTATTCCAGCTATTATATTATAATTTATACGTTTACCTACGATAGGTTATAAAATTACTTGTTGATCGGTGAAATACGAACCTATTGGCTGTTACATGTATATTATTATTATTATTATTATTACCATCATCGCCGCCGCCAAAGTTGTAGTTATGTACCTACATGCACGTGTATAATACGATTATATAGACGTATATATAATAGACGTTATTATTTATTATCCATGCCCGATATTTATCATCCAGCGCATACGTCTTCTCGCGTGCACACATAATATTATTTTTCACCGGATTACTCAACAATTTTGCGAACGACCCATCGACTCTGCACGCTGCCTCCGACGACCTAGGCTAAGGAAATTAAAGAATATAATAAACGGTCTGTACTAATTACCATAATGTACGTGCCCGCGGTTTATTTGACGCCTGCAGTAATGGTATAATATGGTATAATATATTACACGCGTTATAATAACAATAATATTATGGTGGACTCTGAAGCGCATTATTATGTACATATATATATATATATATATTATGTAGACGTGTAGTTGATGTTATTATACAGAAAAATTCTACCATATATCTACTATACATAAACATACCGGTCATAGTGACTGACAGGATTTTATGCAATTTTCGACTCGAGACCGGTACAGCAATATTATATATATTACGTCACGATGCCGTTTTGTAACGCTCGCGTATATAATATAAGACAGGTAGACCACCTCATCATATTCCTCTTGGGTCGCGGATATAATATAATACCATACATAGCTGCCATGTAATAGCAACACGAATTATTATTATCATTATTATATAGGTAAAGTTGGTATTTAGAGGTAGGTATCCATAGTTTTTTGTTCCTCCTCTCGCCGACCGCGATGATGTTTTATCGGATTCGTTTCGATTTCATGTTACACACATACGACATATAGGTAATACAACATAATATGTGTTTAATATTTAT
Source organism: Myzus persicae (assembly GCF_001856785.1). Taxonomy (NCBI): domain Eukaryota; kingdom Metazoa; phylum Arthropoda; class Insecta; order Hemiptera; family Aphididae; genus Myzus; species Myzus persicae. Next base: position 515,572 of record NW_019101886.1, on the reverse strand, counting down.
TCGTCTCGACTAAAAGCACTGTTGTGAAATCTCGGATTAAACAGCAATTATGCATACGCTGTAGGTATATATAAGTGTATACAATGTATTGCCTTATATTATACAGATATAATGTGGTATGTATACCGCAATATATTATACCATACACGACAAACCACCCCCTCTTTCCCCTTCAACCTTATGCTCGATGTAGAATAATTATTACTCGTGTACATTTCACCCTTTCGATAGTGTAGGTATATATTACGTCGTATTGTAGTCATTTTCCACTGCAGACGTTATAATATAGTATATAGAAGTCTCTCTACAGCCGTATATATAGGTTGTTGACGGCCGATACCTGCAAATCCTTTGAAAGGACTGCGATACATATTATCCTTCAACACCACACCACTCTCTATCAGTACAGGAGAATTAATCACCAACCACGGGACATTTTCCAGTGTTAATTTTATAATATAACTAGGAAAGTGAATATTCAAATTTTAGGCACACACACATAATATACTAGTTGATCCATTTGACTTGAGACATACTCGTTCAAATCATCTGCTTAACATTTTACGGTAAAACAGGTTCTCATTTGAAAAAAGAGAATTTTCTAGTTTCTATAGCCACAGGTAATTCCATAAATGGTGTAAAAATCTAAGTAATTGAAAATACTATAGTCTTCGCAAGTATATACTCCAAAATTCCTAAGATTTCTAAAGCCGTAATTTGAATAAATTAATTATTAATAGAATGTTTGGTGATCATCCTGCAGTGTATACTTATATAAAGTTAAATTTAAAATAATCATTTTTTTCTCAATCCTAGCCCGTAATAGTTTAAAACTTGAATAGAAGAAAACAATATATATTAATATAACATATTAATATTCGGTTAGGTTAAGGGTTTAGAGAAAAAGAGGAGAAGGCGGGATTATCGTATCATTATAAGATACAGAGATAGTCGTTGTTAAATATTTCAATATGCAGTGCAACATATTAAAATAATTATTGAACAATATTACAGTATATAGTTTGGCACTTATGTAAATTATATAATTTATAATAAGTTTAAATATACTCGCATGAATAAAATTATCCCTAATATAAATAAAAAAACGTTTTCTTATTAGTTATTGTACTAAACACGCTTATATCATTCTCAATAGTGGAGATTTCCTTGTTAAACATCGAAAGTTCGCTGCCTAAATAACCAACTGTGTATAAAAAACATTCTATAATTCTGTTCAACTAAGTAATGGCAATCAACTGGTTTTGGTCATGCATCAAGAGTCAGGTGGTTTATTGTAGGTACAGACTTACATAATAAGATACCTATATATATCATTGCATATTAAGTGATGTGTATCCATCACCAGCGTCCAAAAAACATTATTAGGTATCTAAATTATAATAAGTATAACTATATAAGTAGGTGTACAAAAGTGTTTTTGAAAATTAATTAAAAACTCTTTTTTGTCGTATCAAGTAGGTACATATTCGTTCTGCACTGAATCTGTAATGATGTGCGTTTACTACATAGACATTTTGTCGTATTTGCGTTCGATTCGAAAAATTATACTCTATGATTATGACTAAAATAAACTTGTTTGATATAATATATCAGCGAGAAACTACAATTTGTCGAAGAAAATCCCATAATTAGCTATTGACATAAATACATAATATACGAAATCACGGGTCCTAATATTGCTGTAAATATTTAAATCCTAGTATTTGCAAGTTTTTATTATTATATAATATCATACATTTTGAAAGCGACATCCTCGTCATAAAAATTACAACTGTAATATTATTGTTTTGTGTTATCATGCGTGGTGTGCATATAATTTGCGTTAATTTATCAAATACGATGAAAAAAATGTTTAGAATCAAGTGACAAAAAATAATATTACAAATTACATATGTGATTTATGGGGACTAAAAAAGACGCTTCAAACAGTTAAAACTGCAGATGGACAAATTTTATTGTTGAGCATACATATCTTTTGATTAGCGTAATTAGTGCAGAGACCGTTGTTTTGCTAATCAGTTTATTATTATAATTATGAAACGTTTTAAAGTCCCGACAATATTATATAGTATATAATATAATATAATGTAAATGTGGTTATCAAAATATTTGTGTATTGATGTATAATTCTATACTATGTCAATCAAATATAAGTACAAAAACAAATTTATGATTATATATAGAATCCCTACAACAGTTGTTTACATTATTAGTTCAATGTATAATTTGTCTGTATATAATATTATACATACGTAAGTATTTTATTTTTTCATTATAATATTTTTATCACCGTGGTTAAATAATTGTAATTATTATTATTATTTTTTGTTACAATCATAAGTCATTGGTTATAAATATTGATCCAAAACTGCGTCAGATTACGCTGGTCACCTCAATAAAGCGATGACTCAACGAAGAATAAATTGTTTATGATTATTATAGTTTATAGACTGTACAGAATAAGTATTATATACTATGTTATTTACAAATCAGAATGAATCATACTATAAAATCGTCGATACGGATATTGTACAATATAAATAATGTCATAATGTATTCGCTTATTTAAGAGAACAATCCAACAGTACTTTAATTCTTGACTAAGAAAGTCGTAATAAAGACTTTGAAAACTATTAAAAGGATCTTACCCGAAAATACAAAATAATATAATATGCTTGTGAGTTGTGCGACATTTAAATTTCAGTATGAATGTTAATTTTTTAGTCCTTATTACGACTTTCTTGGTCAGAAATTAAAGTACTGTTATATTTTTAAAATTTAACATTCATATTGAAATTTAAATCTCGCACAACTCACAAGCATATTATATTATTTTATACTTTCGAACAAGATCCTTTCAATAGTTTTCAAATTCGTTATTTTAAATACACAGTGACTTAATTATAATATTATTATTTATACATAGATGTTCTATTTATATTTAATAGATTGCATCCATTTAAAAGTTAAAGTATTCCGACTATCAAACGAATTTAAAAATGAATTAATCGGTCACGTTTGTCTGAACTTTAAAGTGAAACTCAATGATACGGCGATTGTAGCATTCATAAGATATAAAATTAAATTCAATACTTTTCTATAATATTATATCACTGCTATGTAGAGTATAGTTGTTACTATATTTGTTAGGATTTGACCGATATTGGTTTAAATTTTTTTTAAAACATAAGTAAAAATCTTGTTAGAATTGGTTTACAAAATAATGTATGATAATTAAAACTGTACTCAGTGTATCCATATAGGGAAACCCGTGGAGTATTTAATTATGTTCAAACTCAATAATTGCAGTTAAGTAACTTATTTAATGCTGTAACAGAGCTTCAAATGTACAAAACAACATAAATAATAATTATTCCTTCCGAAGATAAAATGTATAACTCCAAAATGTTTCACTTTACAATCGAAAAATCCAAAAACTTAAGTTTCATCCGGGATAGATCCCACGCAGAAGATTAAAATGAATTAATATGTTTAACTCGATTGTACCTATATCATCAGGTATACCCATTTAAGACAATTGAACGTCGCTGTTTGTGAATTTTCAACTATTTTCGCATATTATACCCACCGGTCATAATAATAATTTAATATAATATCGGAAGAATCATAGAGACGCCGACACTGTATAGACGAATTCCGAGCAACAAAGGAATAGACGGTTGTTTTGTGTAAGGAAATATTATATTATGAGCGTATTATATATGTTCTGCGAGTAGTTTAATCAAATGCTCGGGGTCGAGATAATTAAAAAAAAAAACCTGATAAACATAATGAGAGGAGATTAATACACAGCCACACAGGTATAATATACATATATAAACATATATCCACATATTCAGAGGAGATACCGAAACAAAAAAATATAATCAACGATTTTGTTGCTATCACCACTTTTGTTTTTGTATTTGCCGGCAAAATCGACCGCGAGCCAATAATGACTAGGTAGGTATTTGTCAACGAGTGAGTAGACTGCATCACACCTCGAAAATTTCAAGCCGCCGAAATAAGACACTAACGATTTATCCTGTGAATATTATTCATCGTACATCGGATAAACTTGACCTTAATTGTTATTGGTGCTACAGATTAGTGCCAAACATATTCAATATTCATTGTTCTAACTTCTAAGTCAAAATTTAAAAAATTATATAACTCCAACAGACATTTGCAGCATAAGTTTGATCTATAGTATAAAGTAATTGAATTAGTGTATTTTTATTATATTTTAAAATTTCATAATTCAAATAATTCAATATGCGTATAAATAATAATATGAATGAAAATTAAATACAAATTGAAAATAAATCGTAGACTCGACGTCCTATACCAAATTGAAAAAAATCATCCGCTAACTGCAGCAGGAGAGTATATTTTATGTTTTAGCGTTGTATAATACCTATATAACTTATTATATAATACACAAATTACAAGTGTGGATTTTTATTTCGGACCAGCCTGAGAAAATTAGAGGTTCACTACTGAGTCTACTATTTAGAAAAATGTTATAGGCATAAAAACGAAAGCATCACTCTACTCGATATTTTTCTCTACAAGGAAAATCCGAAAATCAATTAGTGATAAATATGTTTTTGTTGATAAGTAATTATGGCAACGAAAACTTTACAAAATATCGGTGCCACTAAAAACTTTGACTGTATTTAACAATTTTAAAAACGTATTTCCTAACTTATTTTTTCTTATGTAAATTTTCATTTTTGCCATCTTACGTTTAAATGCGCTTACTATGTGAAATAAGTACGAGAAACCTATGAGAAAATATCTATATCTATAATTATAATAGTTGTTCGGTTAGGCCGCGGCTCCGTTAATTCGATATAGTATGTGACCCATCGGGAATTTCCCGCGATTTTCCAATGGCCCGATTCCTCCTTGATATCATATCATAGCATTCGCATAGATATGACGTATTATGGGTTTTTTTTAAATGTTTAGTAGCTGCAGATACTAGTGTTCACGTGGTTGACGCCAATCCACCGCGTAAAGCTTTGATTTTTGTGGGGCCTTTGCCTTTTGTTCTGCCGAATTCGCACCTTACCAAATTTTACCATATGTTGGTGATTACTGATTACCATTGTAATAAGTCACGGCTGTAGATCTAGGGCCACCCTTTAAGAGGCAGGTGGACATTCGCCTACTGTCATGATCTATTTTATTTTTGTCTTGTAATATAAGCAATATTTATAATAATTGCATATTATACCGAGTTCACCTCAATAGAAATTAGTCTCTATGGACACCACACTACAGATGTCCCAGCGGATCGTCATCGTGTCATAATGCACTTCGACTATTTATTTTTGTATTCGTTTGTTTTTCGTATACAAGCAGTATATTGTTCTATACAATGATGTAGTGGTGCTCGGGTATAATATAACGGTACATATTATGTTACACGCGCTTTGTCACGCAGTACATCATATTGAATATTATATATATATTCGACGATTTGTTTGTATAAACGAACAATAATATTGTCGAATAAACAAAATGTGATTAGGTTATACGATCGTCATCGAAAATGACGTTTAGGCACGCGGATGCGTTCTTTTCCTTTTAGAATCCTGTCGACGTGTATTCGTGTATATACTACTACTACTACAGCATTCTATACATAATATATACACATCATACACTGTAGCTTATAGACATGTCATTTCGATAAAATAATAATTATGATGCCATATTTAGTGTCGCAAAATTTGAGTTTTGTTTTCGATTATTTACTTACAAAAGTCATATTGTATTAGAGGTAGGTTTAAGAATTAAAGAATTAAGAAACGTCATGTTAATATAAAATGTTATATTATAGAAGGTGTTGATGGTGTTTTAGATACTCAAACAAAAGTGTACCGCACTCTTGTACTCTAGTCCTCTCGCTAACTATACAGTATTCCATTAAAGCCCGTCGATTTTTTCCAAATACAACTCAAACAGGAAAAATTACACAACAACACGATGTATATACACATATATTATATAAAGCTATTCGGCGATGAACTCTGTGGATGGCAATAATATTTTTAAAATACGACATAATATTATGTCCAGACGTCTGAAATGTTGAGAAATCAAAGCATAACGAAAACATCGAAAACGACGAAAACACATGCATAATGTAAAGTGTTATGTATTTAACCCTATATAGAATTTTTCGGTGAACACGGTGATGTCGACGATGCTGATAGATAACGCAAACGGAAATTGAAATGTTATCAAATAAAAACGATGTAATGTAATAATATATTATATGAGTCGAAATAATTCGACAGGGAAAATAAACGAATAATGTGCCTACCATCTTTACTCTACACTACAAAGTATATAATATACGATATATACCTACCTGCCCTACCTATATATTATAAATATACAAGAACGTGCTTAATTATTTCGACCAATATTAGAATACGATTTAAATCATAATGAAATCGAGCCTAGTATTATTGATGTTATATATATGAAATGAAGCCACTATTCACAACGTGTTTCGTTAAGAATAATATCGTATTATTCGGTGCCTTGTGCCTATAAACGGTTGTGAATAGGATATAAAATTAAAATTAGCCTATATAATAATACCTACCCAGTATCTATTATACCAACTATTTTATTCGTATACGTTGGTTACAATGATATATTCAATATACATCTTTCGCGACATCACAATACGTACCGTGATACGAGATACGTTACCCGTATTTCAGACTGCAGTAAAAAACTATAAATGACAATTATTTATATTGCTAGTAGTGCTACAACATAATATTTTTTATTCCTACCTACCTATAATGTAATATATCGCGTGTGTGACTTATTACACCGTATGCTGCCGATGACATGACGTGTGTGCAGTGTGCACATGTGTTATATATCTAGTACCTAAATAATGTTAAATTAGTATCGTGCTCGGACGTGCGGTCAGTAATTGACGGAGCAATGTTGTTCCGGTGTTTAACGAACGGTGATAAATGATTTACTGTGTATTATTATTTGTGATGTATTGTCGTGGGACTTGTCGAGTACGGAAATCGTGCGATCGTTCGCTCGGTAAGGTTTCGTTTTTATGTTTATAGAACGTTCGCGAGTCCGATCGAATCGGCCCGAACAGCTTATTGCGAAAACTATTATGCTAGACGGCAAAAATATTACATTACGTATTAACTTCCCGCACGTTCCGAGCCCGCGGAGGATAGAGCACAGCGATGACACGATATAGATAACGGATTCACTGCAGTTGTCGTTTGTGTATAATGCGATATCACATCATTATACCATTTTCCTCCAACCGATGAGACTCATATAAAAAATAATAATATAATAAGTATAAACATTTAATATTCAATATTGTCCGACGATCGGAATACACCGCTATTGGTTATCGGTGAAACTACGCGGTATGGAACATCGCGAGTCATTTGATACCAAATGACAATGGGCATGTTAAAATGTTGTAGTATACTATACTAAATTAAAATATTATGTTACGTAAAGAATTTGAATACAATTATTATAAACGTTGTACTCTTTGATTTTAGAAGAGTAGGGTTTTGAAAGAGCTTATACAGAATATCATTACCATCATGAAAGCATGTTTAATTGAAAAGTGCTGTAAATTGTAATACAATTAATTTTATTGACTTGTATGTAGTAGCAACAGTGGCGTCCACCGAAGTATTTATTCAAAACTTTTGATGTACATGAGTAATATTCATGTTTTACGTGTTAAGTTTATTTAATATTTATACGTTATCAATGTGGTTATACGGATAAACTAAAATGAAAGGTTCTTGTATGAAAAAATGAAAAATACGATAATGGGTTTTTAAATGTACATATTTAATTTCAATAGTAAAATTTAATAGATAAGAACTAATTAATTACTTATTAGTAAGATAATTTTAGGTGTTCTAATTTTAAAATATTCTCAGAACTCCAAATAAGTTGTATTATTAACATATTATTCATAATATCATTAGGCATAGGCTATTAAATAGACATTATACAGTTAAATCAAAGTCCAACTTTCAAAGTATTAAAATCATTTAGTTGTAATACACTAATACATATATATATATAATATTTATATAAATTAACGTATACGTTTGTATGAGGGCATGAGGCATATAGACATGGAAACTACCGAAAAACTTGGCTCCAAATTTTGCACCCTTATTCCTTGAAAATATACGTATAGCTTCGTTTTTGAGCTTCCTTTAGGATGCCATAAGGTGGCTCACACTTGGGTTTCGTTTTGGCTTACGAAAATCGAATAGTTTTTGGTTTAAATATTATAGTATTGTCATTGGTTATAGAAATAACATTTAAAAAAAAGTTAATGTAAACTAGCCGTTTTACCACGCGTTGCTATCATAGACATAATATACATATATTGTATTATATTTATATGTCTATGGTTTTATTCTATGAGATTTATTTTAAATAAAATAAAATGATATTTAATTATTTTTTTGTTATTCAAATGTAAACTTAAGTCAATGTTCGTATTAAACTATACCTGAGATTGTTGCTATATGCATCACCACAAGTGGATTTCGCATCTCAGTAGAATCATTTCACAAAGCTTGGGTTACAAGTTCGACCGATTTTTCTGTGAACTGAGGTACACTACTACCGAGATAAACGATACACCTATACAGTTCCGTATTTTATATTTTTTCATGGATTGTCTGATTACACAGCTATTTTATATTAAAATTAAAATCTATTTCAACATCATATTTAAATTTAATTAAAAAAATCGACAACAATATTAAGGTATCTACCTAGAGTTATAAGTTATAACCCTTTAAAATAATGGACGCATTTATACAACTCTTAGTCTTCATCATTTCATTTTAGATAAACAATTAAATACATATACATTAGTACGAATAAAACAATTTAATAATTTGAATCTTTTTAGCAATGCTTGGTATTAAGAGCTTAAAGTGTATTTGCTAATTTATACTTATACAATTTCAAGATCATATTTATTGATTTTATTCTGTATTGGTTAAAAAATAATATTGAATTATAAAAATTGGAATTTTTTCTTGTCAAATTGATGGAGGGGAGTATAATATTTGCTATTGGTATTACTATATAGGTTAAGTACCTTGTGTAGATTGCTCAAAACAATACTATTTTTTAACGAAGAGCGTAAGTACATGATATACATGACGCCTTTACCGTCTTTTTGAAAAGCTAAATATTTCCAAACACTATATTATAAGTATAACTCACATAATAGAAATGTGTTATATTCCTTTTAGATGATTTGACGTCATTGCCTTAGAAGAATCGAAACTTTCACTACAGTCGGTATAATGTAGGATCGTGCACCTTTATATGTACATAATATATTATATTGTTATTATAATATACAATATGTAAAAATCGCAAAATGGCGACGCAACTACTATGTAACATAATATGCACCTATATATATACCTACGACGTATGCATTAGAGATATCAATAAACACTATACGAGTGTGTGCATTGTGCGCATATAATGGTACTGTACATGTTGTCGATCTTAAACGTTGTTACGGTACACGCCACAGCCTGCCAATAAAATGACGCGAGTTCTATTTCCTTGTCGCCCTGCAGCAGATCGAACATTCGATTTCTTCGGATGAACGGCGTGTATTAAAACGCTGAAATACTCGTGTAATATAATAATATTTATACACGATTATGTGTATTATATGTCATCTCCCGATCTCCACAAACCACCGCAGTACGGCAAGGTATATAATACGATATTGTAATAATTTATAGTCTTAATATTATATTTCTTTTTACCATTCAACCTATTTTTTATGTATAGGTGTACCTACGCGGATTGGACGGCCAGTTGAGGAATAAAATTGCTCCCAAGCACAATACCATACAACTATTACTGGTGCACCGTATTATACTATTATATACCCATAATATAATAGCAGTCAATAATTTATAAACGAATTCGCATAGGTATATATTATAGATATAGTAATAGGTTGATTGTATATATACCTATATTTAATAGCCCCTGTTTGTTTTGCATAACGAAGCGACTATATTATAATATAGGTACGTGCATAACGTGACCGTATACGTATAAACGTATGTAATCAGACTAAAATCATTTGGTCAGAATCGGACACGACGTATATATATGTATAAATATATATAATATATAATTATTATATATATATAGAGAGTGCGATGCGCGGAATATAAATAATATGCATATTTATATCCTTATAGCTCTAACCTATGACCTATATATACATAAAAAGTTCATAATATATACGAGTATGGTGAATAATAGTGCAATATAAACAAATAGATTTTGACGCGTATATTATATAGGTATCTAGGTGTATTATGGCACTGTTATTATTGCAGTTATTACGGCGTTTGCCGAGCACAAGTTTCGGAACTTGTAGGGCGAGAAATATTCTCGTTCGGTTGCGCAACGGATAACTAAATTATAACGTCTCGTTGTCTCGCCGTCTTCGGGACTGTGTGCGAAAAGTCTCGGCCGTGCCGATGCGTATTTAAAATAACGAAATGTTTTTTCTCATCAATCCATACACGCCCCGTCACCTATATTAATTATACACCTATACTAGGTAGGTACCGCTGCAGAGTATATAACATCATAATATTACCAGCCGTTAACCGCGGTGCGTATAATGATATAGGTAACCCGTATATCATGGTATTATGCAGGCACGAGGCGTCTCTCTGTGCATTCAGCTGCTGCCGCGTATGCAGTTGCACAAGCCCAGCGCAGGCACAACACGAGAAGCGCGCCGCCGTGTATTGCAGCGTCGGCGTCGGCGTCGTGCGAAAACGCCTACGTCGGCGGAAGACGCGCGTGAAATTTCAGATCGGGTTAAGGTCGGCGCGAAACGAAAAGTACACTCGTTTGCAGGCGAAATGGAAACGGGCGTAACAGGCGTATATAATAATAATAATAATAATAATATAATATGAGCGCAGCTGTTACGACGACGCCATAATAGTGATTATATTAATTCCGTATACCGGAATCGGACCTATATAATACTGCGGCGGTGGAGGAAGGTGGAGGTAGCTGGAGCGCCGCGGGAACTTACCGCATCGATTGTTACGCTCGTGACGCAATCCCGTGCCGCACGCCCACGAAACCGGTCCCCCCCCCCCGCTGCCGCCGCCCCCTCTCACCGTACCGCCACAACCTCGGTTATCGTTTCGACACCGCCGCGGTCACCGAATATCGTACATTATAATATGTATATATAGGTATGCATATTATGTATATAGTAGGTAGTTTAGTTGTAATCTGCAACGCCACGGCCCGCAGTTATGTCACCGGGCGGGCGCCTCGTCTATTCGTATTTCCTGCTTAGATAATATTGAGTTTCCTAAAAAAATTTAAAATAAAACAAATCCCAAACCCGATTCATATATTCAAGTACCGGTGATATAATTGTATAGGTACTTTTGTCGACGGCGCTGTCGTTTCATTTTTTTTTCCAGTGTACCTCTATATACGCACCACGCATATGTCATTAAAATGGTCGACGTTTTTTTAGAATTATGTTTAACGTTACCTACATCTTAGCGGCCAGGCATGTAAGTATACTGCAGGAGGTGGTTTCGTTATGGCCGCTTTTAAATCCACGCGGTTTTCAACTGCAATTTTTCATTGAAATTGAAATTTTATAAAAGCGTGGTCATAGTTATGTTATTATATATTGAGAGGTTCAGTTGTAACGTTTTTCAAACGAGCAACGCTTAACATTGCATATGATTGCACGCAGAAACGTAAATGGTCGGGGCTCGCAAAGATGAATAAAAACCAAAACAAATCAAATAATAATATTATGAGTAAATTTCGTACACTTCGGAGGCAAACGGTCGGTCAGATAAATAATGAAAAAAACAGACAGTCTTGATCATTTCTCCTATACAAACTGTTTCAGTATCGTGTGCAGGAAATCCGAGATACGCGTGCACGCAGCTAGGCCACGGTTGCTCGTGCAGGTTAACTCGAAGCAAGCAGCATTTCTCGGTTTCTCACCGTGACTTTTGTCCGTAAACTCGACCAGAAGATACCAGAGTGATAATTTACTGTGCCAAATGTAACAAATGTCACGTTTACAAAAAATTACGAAAATAATAAAAGGAAACAAATACGCAATCGTTATACAAATTACAATACAATGTGTGTACACACAAATAATCACGAAATACCGCAATCGATAAGTCAAGGGGGTTCTGTAGTTTTTTTTTTTAATAGTACGCGTACGACGTGCATTAAAATGTAATGTGTATACAGGGTGGGCTACAGTGTTTTAGCATTAAACCAATACCGAAAATCAAGAATTCACAGAGGTCGGCGATCGGCGGTCGCATACACCTTAAATCCATTGAAACGTTTCTGCGGTGCAGTTAATTTTGAATAATCAATCGCGCTAGGTCGAATATTACAATTCAGTAAAGGTACTTCCTAGGTACATGACATTAAAATAAAATATATTATGCACCATTATATCGTTACATCGATGTTTATATAATAATATATGTAAATTGTTATACTATATTGTCGTGGGAGAATTTATTAAACGGTAACAATATATATGCATTATTATATTAAAGTCGGCCGTAAGCTATTACGCGAGTTATACGACGCATACGCGATATATACTAATATTATTACTATTGTTATATTGGCGAACAATGCGTTAAAAAAAATCGTATTCCGCTTAGCAATATAGGTAGTACGTAAGCGTGTTTGCGAATAAATTTAATTGTTCGATTCCGATGAACGACCGCTCGCGATTTTATGCCAGCGTTTGAAGTATTATACATTTACCTACCTAAACAATAATTTTTAATTGGCCTACACCCTACTTCACACGCGATTCATCAAATTGACTTTGAAGACGAAACGAAAAGCACTGACGAGCGCATGTTAAAAAGTTGGACTGCGAATGCGATATTATTACAAACGTTAGTGGGTATAATGTTTTTATCAATTTCAAATTTTTGGGGAGAGGTGTCCTCGTGAACGATCATTTTGGGCAGATACATCATAAATCATAATTTAGTGTCTGCCATTGTGGCATACATTATATTTATTTTTATTTAATTTTGTTTCATATACATGTAAGTACTGGGCCACACTGAGAGGACTCACGTGTGGGCTATATACCAACATGAACATAATATTATAAACACTCGTGTTATAGTCGTCATGCGACTGTGACAATTAAACATAACAATATTATATCAGTTCACCTATGCAGTATTTATTTTATTGTTATAGTATATTACAATATTTTAAACAATGACGCGTAGAAATTAAAAAATAAATAAACAAAAAACAGTTCGCGATAACATGGAGATTCGATAGGACTAAAGATAATACATTAGAATGGGTTTTTTTGCGATTTGTTTTGATAGCAATCATTTAATTTTTTTTATATATAAATTTTATAGTTTAAAAATTGACTAATCATTTTACTGGGTATGATATAATATACGGCAATTGTTTGTTAATACAATAGAAGTTAGTATTTTTCCATTTAATATTCTGAGTATATTTTACTCGTGCTTACGGTTTATTTATTTGTTTCATTATTCACGATCGGAGGTAATTTGTTAAAAAAATCGACACGAATTATATCTATAGTCGCACACCCCTACTTAATTTACCCCCATATATATAATAATAGTATACATAATAATTACATATAGTATATCGCATGGCGCTTTCCATCGTGAGATTTCATCATACCTATCGATAACATAATTTTATTATAATACTATCGACCACACCGCAATATACCGATTTCACGATGTGTTCTGTAATCCGACATTTAATATCATAGGTTATACGATGTTTTATATTGAAGTATAATATTATACTATTATAATTCACCGGTGGACGGTTGAAAAAAAATACAATCAGATATCATAAGCATATTCTATGTAGGTACGAATAATAATAATAATAATAATAATAATAATATAAATATATATATTAAGAATAAGCGTTACTTTATGTATACCTTATAACTGCAGCGTCGTCGTACTTTGATAGTTTGATGATGCAAATGGTGGAGGCTTTAAGGACTGAGCCCCCCAAACATTTTCTAAATTTTTTTCCAAGCCTATATTTATTATTATTTTAGTAGGGCTTCAGCTCTCCCCCCAAATCCCAAACGCTATTTGCGCCTATGGGTTAAATAAAATATAATATACTAGCTTATACCAATAATCTAAGAGTGTCGTAAAGAAATATGTTACATATACATGTATACATCGGCGAGCGATATGGAGTCTTCTAAAATAATAATAATAATACGGTATGCCGTCAATATACGTGATTGGTGCCAGTCGCAATGGGATTATATGCGAATGAAACCGAAGAGGGTCCCTTTTTCTATACATACGTACTTATTACATGTTATATACACATAGAGTATTATTATTATACGGTACCAATATGTACAAAGAATACCCGTGAGATGGTCTCGGAGCAATTCACTCGTGAAATAGATAAGGGAATATGAGACTTTTCACCCCGGTCAAACGTGTGTACTTGGGCGGTGTTATTATTCATATACATATGTAGCAACATATAGGCCTATATATCATATAATATTATAGCTATACTGATCGATGCGGCGTGGCCGGTCAACGTCTTGCGCGGTGTGTATAACGGACACAATATAATATAATAGGTTGTCGATTGTACGGCTTTTGAGGTGTCGGTGCGTTTTTATAATGCCTTATATTATTATTCTGTTCTGCGTCGTAAGTACAAATCGATATCGTGTCGGATATTTTATACCGGTTGAAAATCTAAAGGTTGAGAATGACGGAGGTATCGAGTTAATCTCCGATTTTCAGCTTTCCACTAGGGTATATTTTCTTTGTCAGACTTGAAACGTATAGAACGTCGAAGGTCTGCGAATAGAATTATTACAATCTAAATTCACTACTGATTATTATGAAACTGTTTTAGGGAAAGAACATTTCTGACGTTTCCCCGCAGTTCATAAGAATCACAATATGATGTACCCACGAAAGCTGCAGCGTATTAAAAAGTGTGATAGTCTGAAAAAAAATGTTTTTCTCTGTATAATTGAAATAATGTGTAATAATATACATATATTATACTCTTGATTCTCGGGTATTGGTACCCATTAGATAAACTTTCGTTTATTTTTACGACGCGAGATAATTTATTACCTACTTCTAAAAATAAAATATAATTTAACACGAGCTTTACTCACTCATTTTTAAACCATCGCAATCGTAAAATCAGTTTTGTCACGTTAAAGATAAAAATATGAATTCACGTTAAGATTTGTCGTTGAATATAATATGTTTTATTGTAGTTCAACCAAAGTTGTGACTTTTTCTTAGCACACAGCCACTTAACATTAACTGCAGCTACTATATACTGTATTATAATCGTACACAGTACCCATTTGTTTCGACATGCGTGTGCGGTGTGCAGTGTTTACGGTTGTTATCCCAAACACAATTTCATCGTTAAAACCATGTATTTTACTTTTGAAGAATGGACCTCGATGAAAATAAAAGCTTTTATTTGCACACATCGGGTGAGAAAAAAAACCGATAGGCGTTCGAATCTTTTGTGTTCAATGCGATCTCACAGTATCGGCTGTGTGATGTAAATAATAACAACAATAATATACGTACGAGCCGTGTATGTATAATATCGTGTAGGACAAAATCCATCAAAATCCGTTCGTGGTCGTGACCTGCCTCCAGATTTTGGCTTTGAATTGCGGGATCTGTCACGCGATATTAATCGCGATACGTTCGCCTTAAAAAAAGAAATATAAATACACATATTATACATAATATATTTGAATACACACACATAGGTATATATCACGATGGCTGACTTGGGCTATTGTATATACATATATATATATTTGAAAAAAAAAATAATAGTAATAATAATAATGTTTAGCATTGTTAAAACGGCCGAGCCACCCAGGAATGCGTCTCGACTTTTGGCGCGTCCGGAGGGTGGGAGTGAGATAGCAAAGAACGGAGAGATGGCGAGAGAGCGACCCGGTGGGTGGGATATAATGTTATTAAACCGGGGGAGTCGTGTATATAGGAGTCGTGGCACAATACGAAGGAGATAAATCAACGATTTCGTTTTGTTGCCAATTTTTAACGACTGACGGTCAGAAGTCGCGCGGCGGAATATTAAAAAGAAAAGAAAATAAATAAATAAAAATAACGTGCGTAAAATTTAGTTTTTTTCTTCCCCGCGCATATACTCACACACGTACACATACCCAAACCGGTCGAGTAGGTATATAAGGTATATATAATGGTATATATACCACACCAGAAACCGGATAGACCGTGGACCATATAGGATATATAATATTATATCACTTCGCATATATATATATACATATATGTATATACCATTATATTATAAGGTATACCATGCAACGACATCGCGTCCTGTAGTGAGTATAATTCTATAATGTATATTATATACACACACCATACAAGCGGTAATACCCTCTAGTTTGTTGTTTTAAAATTGTTTCCATTATATTATTACGTTGTAATTTTATTCTATAGTTATCATAAAAATATTTTATCATGATTTTGTATTAATTGTGTTCCATTATTATATCGGTCACGTAATAAGCCCTGCTTTAATTTATATTTTACACAATACGTGAATTTAAGTTCGACTCCACTGAAATCTGTCAATGCTCAATAGCATATCGGTGCATATATTATTGAATTTTTATTTATCATCTACGTTCATCGTTTCTAAATTAAAAAAAATTAAACACAGTCGGTTTGTTTGTTGTTTTTTTTTTACATCGTCGTTTATAATGATGTAATACAATGCAATTATTTTATATTATGATAACGTTTTTTATTTGTCTCGCAAAAACATTTCCGAAGAATATTTTAATATTATATACCTACGACAGATAATAATATGATTTAAAAAACTCACATTGGTTCTGAGAATCAAAAGCGATTACCTAGCGGCTCCATTCGGGGGGTGGAAGGGCAAACCTTTATTTTTGTCTGTGTCATAAATTTGCTTACTATAAAATGTATAAGCGCTGATGAAGTTAAAAGTTCAAAAAGTGAAATTATATTATATTACCCCTAATGCGTAATACCCCTAATATAATAAATTACATTTAAGTGATGTATATTTATTAGGTATTAATTTGTAAATACTTGTACCTATATTATTGTTTATTGGTATGTACCACATGTCCATTGTCCATATATGACCTCATTATTTGTATTATGAAGAAAAAGTTGTTTGAAAACGAAAATAATTAGCTTGCTTAAACTTTGGTACCTTTATAAAAAACTCAATTGGTGTACTGACTTATTGTACAAATTTAAGTTGTGATAACCAGCGATAATCAGCGACACATCACAAACCATGCCTTGGTCGGAGTAACAAACGTTAGATTCTGTCCACTTCTCAGATTGTCAAAGTATCTTAGTTTTATGGTTTTTACCAGTGAGATTGGTACAGGTGTACGGTATACCGGGTACCAACACTTCATGACACTTCGTAATGCGCAATAGCCGACCAATTTCAACGCCCCGTATTTTATCTCGCCATATTGTATCTTGTAGGTTTTTTTAAAGACACGAACCTCACTTGGGTCGACTACAAATACATACAACCCGATTTGACCTAACCTCATCCTCTGAGACCTTAAAATTATATAACACAAAATGATGATGATTTTTCGAATCACGAGTACATAAAATCGCATTGCTTAGGAATGTTACTGCATCAGTATGTGTGTTCTCGCTTAATAAGCGAATAACGATAATGCTCAATAGTACTAAAATTTATATTTATTTTATATTATTTAATAATATTAAAGTGTTATAGGTACTGTACTACTGTATATCGTTATACACCGCTTCTGCGTGATTATTTTAGTAGGTTTCTCTAGATCTATACACCCATATAATATATTATACAATTTACAGCATGCAAATACACTAAATTATATTTTCAATACAATATTAATGGCCGTAAAAGCGTATGAAACTGACTATTTGGAATGTATTTGGAATATTTGAATATTTGAATATTGATGACTTTGTGCATCCTACCCAGTACCTATTGAAGCGACGTTTATTAGAATTTTCGAGGAAGCTATTATCATTATCGAAAGTATAGTTGCCCCGATTAATTTTTACATGGACCACGGATGTACATTTACAATTATATTTCTTTTGGCGGAGGGGGGGGGGGACTTCTCGATGTCTGCTTTCGTAAGCAACGATTTGTGCGAGATCTTCAGGAAAATAGTGGCACGTGTCATCAGACCAGAGGTGATCAAGACTCGTTTTGCCACTGCATTCAACACTATAATATTTAATACTTACTCGTAAACAACGACTCAAAAAACGCGTTTGGTTAGTGAATTCACAGATCGAGATTTGCTGCCAAAATTCCGTCGCTCTATAAGACACTATAGGTTACACGCATGCACTCAAGGACGCGAAAAACGAAATAAAAAAACAGAAAACTGCGTGATCGAGAATTTCCGGAGACGGATGCAAAAAAAACGGCCGTGACAACAGTTTCGTACTTTCATAAGACAGACAGTCTGATGGAAAACTTCCCGGTTACCCGCTCGCCGTGATTTCCCGGTACCTGCGATATGGTTGGCGGTCGCCTCGGAAATGTTCTGAATTCCTCATAATAATTCCTGTAAGAGGCAACTGCTGTTCATATCATTATACCTACACGGTTAAGTCAGGTCACATCATGGTATACTCACGGCGAACACGAGTAACCGGATAATTTTCTTTTTGTCACCGGTATTAGTCTTAAGACAACGTTTACGCCGTCCATATCGATCTGTACAACGTTACCAATTATATTTGTACATAATTTATAATGTCACACGGAAATATGGAATTTTATCTTAATGTTCCGTAATTTGCATAGCTGGTATCTGGTTTATGTATACATATCATTTTAGTATATAATATTGTGTTCACTTCCCTCCTCTCAACTAGAAAATGGTCCAAGGATGCCACAATAACTACTATAGAAATTAATATACATTTAGAAACATTGACACTTTGAGCGTTTTCATATTTAATACTGATGGACGATAACTCAATATTTTAATAATATTGTATCGTTCAAAAGTATTTACACAATATAAACATACAAAATAGTAAATATAACAGTTTTAAGTTCCTAAAGTATACTTACTATGTAGGTACCTAATACTACTCAAGACAACAAATACGTATATTATGCTTTTTGCATACCATCAATATAGTTTAAAATATAATCATATTATTATTAAAAGATTGTGTGATATACAACTTTATAACGAATGGATGTTATATATATTAGTCGAATAATTTGCTTAGTTACAAGATATGATATTAGATTTTGAGAGGAAATGTGAAAGAATAATGTATTGATATTATAATGACTTTTTTAATTTTAAAACAATATTCTGGGCTACAATATATTTTAGTTTTTAAATAATTTACTCGACTTCACTCGTGACATTCATTGCAATTGGAAAGGTCTCGTAATATTCCAATTAACGATCATTATAAACTTATGAAAAAAGCCACCAATCCTCAAAGAAAAGTTTTTAGAAAAGCAACGTATGCATTTTATTCTAATTATCTACTGTCTAGTAAAATGTTGGTCAAAATTCTTTTTTGGTTATTTATCGCTGATAATATATTTTTTTAATTATAATGGCATTAGTTGGTTTTTAACGGTCTACATACAGACGTTTAATGTCTCACTTAGTCCTTATAAAATATATATACGAATATTTATAAACATTTAAAAACCCGTATTTTATCTTTGACGTGCACTATACAATCTTCAGTATCCTATAAACACGTGGAAGAGAAATAATATGGCTCATTTAATTCCATTATCTCATTATACTCCCAAAAATGACAGTATGTTTGTAGTTTGTATACAATTTACCTACTATGTTAAGTTAATAATGATAAATATTTTAAAGACATAAAATATATAAAATGCCTAAGTGAGACATTAAACGACTGTACGTTTACAAAAGTAGACGAAAACATTTAATTCTAATTATCGATAGCGTCCTGTCATTAAAATTCGTTTTGATCATTAATCGCTGGCGGTTTATTTTTTGAAATTATATTACCATGAGTAGACACTAAGTAGTTAGTCTTTATCCTTATATATATATTACAGCAATGTATATTCTGCAGTGCAATATGGCCCCTCACAGAATTTTGGACCGTCGAAAGGAATTCTTGGGTCATATTATAACATGTCCAAGAAGAACAACTATCAAAATCTGCTATGAAGAGGGTATATTCATATGACACTGAAGACATGTGAAAATTAATATAACGGTTTTTAACTTTATTATATTTATTATTTATTAATGATAACGTATTTTATTCTATTATTGCTTCTGACCGGAACTATAAATGTATTGATTTTGCAATGATATATGTATTTTTTGTCGTGCTTTTCTTCACATTTTGGAACAAGAAACATTTTTTAATCTTTAACATTAATATCTTTTTGTTAGAAAAATGGACCCTCCTAAAGTTAGCAGCACAACCATAACAGACACTAATGGAACCCATCCAAAAAATTTGTTGGTAACTTGTTGGACATTTTTGGATTACTCCCAGACTTTTTTGGACTTTATTTTTGCAGTTAAAGCTTTAGACACTTTTTTGCTGTATGCCTATATGATAATATGTGACCATAACGTCTTTGGTTGATTTATGCTACAATCAGCTTCGCCAGAAAAACAGTAACATCACATTGAAAAAAAAGATTCGTAAAAGTGAGTTACGTCCTTCTTCTTCAACTGCAGAGGATCGATATGTCGAACACGGCCATTTATTAAACTGAAAATTTAGTTGAATTTGAGTACAGTCAGGATATTCCGGCCGAGAATCTTGCCTATTATAATTTGTAGAGAACTCTACGTTATTAAAAAAAACTAAGTATTCCCTTAATTATGTATAATTTGTGTGCGAAGAAAGAATGTGAGGACACATGTATTTACACATGCTTAGATACTCCAAACGTGACACAATTATTATAATTAAAGTAACTAAAATTAAAATGTATAAACTGCTGTTAAGAATAACTCTAGGTCTAGAGATATTAAGTCATAAAAACCACTACAGCATACGAGTACGTAAATGCATAGTTTACTATGCTCGTATCTATTTGGTTACGTTGTATTGAGGGTGTATTTTGAAGATTTGAAAACTGTTTATTTTACTTGAAATTGAAAATTCTCCAGATACGTCATGTACAGGTGTATATAAGTATGGTGTAGCATTGATAATATTTAATAAAATTCAATACCTACCTCCTAGTAAACGCAATAAACGATATAATAATAATAATAATAATAGTATTAACCGTCGGAAATTTGGTTTCACCAATACCTAATAATAACGTTGACAATGATAATAATAATAATAATAATAATAATAATAATAATGCCGGACGGTTATTAGTAGGTAATAACTTATTACTTATTGTAGCATTATAATACTGTGAAACCTCTAACTACTGGACACTTTCGATCACTGAAATATTGTCTACTATTCGGCGGGTTCCAATCGTAAAAAGTGTGCAGTTGGTTTCCAATAAAACGTCCACTATCGGGAGGTGTCTATTACAGGGAAGATGTCACTGCATAATGTGTTATAAAGTAATCGCATATTATATAAATCTGCGAGTCAGCTATGTGTATATACATCCATTACGACTTTGCGGCATTTGTACCTATACTCTAAATATACTGCAATAATAATAATAATAATAATAATAATAACAATATTATACTTACTATTATATTATTTTATGCATCTCGCGGGCACTGTGCGAAGACGCGAAGTGCATTGGTCACAATGAGATCGTGTTGTATATATTATAATTCATATAATACACCTATTTGTGCACCTGCACACCTCATTGTAAAAAGTATCGTACTCTTATAATATGTGCGCAGCGTGAGTCCTTTTAATATTATATTGTACGATGGACGCCACTTCGGCAGAAACCAACCGCCGCCTTAACGCCACGCACATATTATAAGTACATACATATCGGTATCGCCGGCCGATCTGGAGACACTATCCGCGTTATTGTGCTGTTTAACCGAACGACGGTTTCGGTATAATATTATACACCTTGAGAACACCTTCCAAACTGCACCTGCAGCAATTATACGTATACGTCATAAGCATTTATCGAGGGCTTAAAATATTATGTCCGTCGCGGTTATGCGGAATACCGAGTATAACAACAATAATACCATTATGAACTATATAATATATTGCAGACGTCCAGTCGAGACTGCGCAAGAGTGCAACATTGAAGAAAACGTCACGGGTCTTGCGATATCGAAATGCGAGATCCACAAAATAATATAATAGTCATAATATTGTGGGGACTTAAAAAAATACGCCAATCATTCTTAAATAAAAATAAAATATACATTTTGGCGATGATCGCGGGATAATGTAGGTACCTAATAGTAATGCGTGTGCGTGTCGTGTGCGTATAGCAATAAGACGTATTTGCCGTGCAAAATATTTTCGAATGTTAAAAGTTAAAACCAAAAACATTTGAACGTTTTTGTCCGACCATTATTTGTTGTTCATTAAATATGTACGTCCTCGTGAAATGTTAAATAGTTATCTTATAACTTATTCATAATATTGATTATTAGCTGGTATGCGAGTGTGAATAGGTTTGTGTGGCATTTGAATAGAAAGTTGTCAATTGACACGTTTGATAAACTTCGAACCTTCAACACTCAAATTTCCAATACTTGAAACCGACAATTGATAACGATTCTAACCGGAAGATTCAGTTGAAACCATGCTTGACGAAATATCTTCAATATAATATTTGGTAAGTTGAACTGTAGGTACCTGCAGAGTACCTACATATAGCAATAAAGTACCGATAGATTTGTGAAACTCGTATGGCAATTTGTCACTACCAATCAGTTGGTCCAGAGGAAAAGTACACTGCAGTAAAAAAACCCATTTTTCAAACGTTGCAGTGCAGCTACAAAATACATCAACTTGACGTAGTCTTTACCATTTTTTCACGTATGTACAATAATTTGAAAGACACCGTATGACATTATGTTAATATTATATAATCATGTATGTACAATAGTACAATGCACTCCTCAGTCCTCTTGTAAAAGTATTGTTCCTCAGGTTCCTCCCTCCAACCCCTTTCAGCGTGCCCACGCGGCCACGCTTATGCACACATTCGTATGCGATTTGTATACTGTATATTATGTATATGCAATATGCATAAATAGTATTGTTCGTTGTTGGTATTTGGTGATTAAAATACGCGTAGAACATGACTTTATTATACAATTATATACATTATTGTAAAATAATAATATAACGGTAGACCGCAACGCATATGTTTTTAAACGCCTCACGTAGGTATAACAATTTTGTTTACGAGTTTCCGTTGATATGCACACGACATATACTCCTACCGACTCTAACAGCTTGTAAAATATATAAATAAGATACCTATTGTGATAATTTATTATTATTTGTTATCAATTATTTAGTCTTGGTCCAAATATATTGTAATGACATTGTGTGTACATGCCGCGCTGCTGGCTAAACGGAGTATACCGTAGGTAGTTCATGTGCCCACTCCACGAACCATGCAAAGAAACCTACCATATAACGAACACCTTTATAATATAGAGGATACCTCTCTCGAACGGACACAATATGATGATGTCTCTGCAAAAAGATGGGTATTCCAATGTGCATATCTACAACAGACATTTTGGATGGTCCCGTGCAGACTATCCGTTATAATATACAGGTTTCACTTTTACGTTCTATGTGTCCAATGCTCAACAATAATAATATGCAAATCGATCAATTTAAATGAACTTAAAATTATAATATTTTGTGTAATTTAATTGTTACCGATTACTGATAATGGCGACCACCATGGACGGAATGGAATTTCGAACTATTTCGGGAAAATAATTTTTTAGCTGCCCACTAGCAGTAATGTATTTGTTAGGGGAAAAGTGTTCTATACTGAAATTTATACTATATCAATATATTTTTTCAGTTCCTTAAAGGGGTGGTAAATATTTATTGAAATTTTATGGTGTAATTATTGTTCCTACAAAAATGGTTATATTTTAATAATATTCTATCGTAGTTTGACTTCGATGTCTGTATAGACTAAATACAGATATAAAATTACGTAAACCTAGTTGTTATTAGAAAAATACTATTTATTTACATAGTATAACATCTTACCAGTAGCAATTGACTATATTTACAATGCAATGATACATATTAGTATAAAATCAACTAGTTAATAATTTAATCATAAAACCATATAAAAGAGTAGTACAATAAACCTTTAACAATAAAAATATGTATTATAGATTTTACTGTTCAGAAAGGAGGATTTTTTGATTAGCTATTGTTATATGTATATTAGGGCCCAGATGTTGATGCCCTAACAAACCTAAAAAATTTCCCTGAAAAAAATGCAAAAATTGTATATTTTGTTAATAAGTAATGACCTAGTATGTGTTAATAAGTAATGACAAGTAAGAACGCTCATAAAACTATTATAGTCAATACAAATAATTATCGATTTAAAAATTAAAAACTACAATTCATAAACACGTATGGTTTTAATTTTAATTTCAAAACTTGTAAAAGATTAGGAAGTCATCAACATCCGTGCGTATTAGTTATTAATTAGGTATTATTCAGTTTTTGTTTTACTGTAAAAGACGTCATAGTAATATTTATTACTCATATTGGCCTATTGCTCTCTAGTTTTTTATTTTGCGAATTACAATTTTTGCTGTGAGACAAAATTAGGAGACATAAATGGGTAACGAAAAACCGTATATACCTCAAATCTGTTAGTTTACAACAGAAGGCTATATAGTTGTTGACTTCGGTAGCGCACGCAGCGGCCCCGTCAAGGCGTCAACTATAGAGATTTCCCGGTTTCTTCGTGGCCCAAACCGTCACTTGTTACTACACGTGCAACGAAAATGCTGTAGTTTTAGTTTATAGCCAAAATATTGTATAGTTTTTGACATTTAAAAGGAAAATAAAACCAAGACAAAATATACAATTTCATATATCCGTCGCCGTTATCAGTTGAACACGATAAACAATTATTGTACAGTAATAGTATTGTAATGTGCAAGTTCATCAGTGCGTCTGAAGTGTACGGCAAGTAATCGATGTCGGAGGAGACGTGGTGAAGTTTGTCAAACAGTTCTTGAACGTGACCTTTTTTTTAAAAATATTACTGACGAACGCTATACCACATAATTATATACGAGTTTAACCAAACCACCGGAAAAGGTATTTTATTTTTGCTTCGCAAATAATGATATCATCAATTTTGTCGAATACCACACGCAAATCGTTATGCGCAATTCAAAGATGACGAGTCTATTTTGCAGTACAAAAAAGTTTTTTTCCTGTTGACAAAAAAATATTATATAGTTCATTAGGTAATGTCTTCTTCTGACAATAGTTTCTTTTCCTTTAAAAAAAAAATATTATTATGTTACTAGACCCTGACCTTGCTATTTTTCGTGAATATTGTTTTTGTTTTACATATTTATTTTGTTTTTTCTGTGTATAATTTCGATTGTATAATCATATAATATAGTTTGGTCTATCGGGTATTCGGTTTAAAATATTACTAACCATTAGTGGTGATTTAATGCACAAAACGTCTATAAGTTGAATGTAATATTAGATCGTCGAGTATGCGTTTGCTAAAAAAAATACGCTGGATTCGAACAGTTAGAAACATTTAATATTAAAGAATTAAAATCGACTCAAATACCATTGATAATATCTGTTTTATCTATTTGAAACCGAATACGTTTGATAAGATTTTTAAATTAAATTTCTATAAATTATTGTGCTTGTACAGTTCAGCGTTTTTTTATTCTGGGGCAGTAAATCTTTCATTATATTTTTGTTCGTCTTAGATCATATTATTATTATTATTATTATTGTTGTTAGACTCTATTCACTCCATCATTGAGCGATCTTGCACCTTTTAATAATATAGTAAAATAATATAATGCATTTGTCATTCCACCCTGAATCTAAAATTAAAATATTATTACCATTGTCCATAAATATTCACAAAGGAATATACGCAGTGCAGCAGTGGTTAACTTAGGATCCATCATCTAACGTAATCCTCGACCTGTAATATAGAGAAAAATTCACAATAGAAGTACAAAAGCCGTGTTGTGGAAAGAGGCGGGGGTGGGGAGGAACAATGACGAGCGTTTCGCTTTGTCAGTATACGAAATGTGTATAGATGGTGAAAATTTAACGAAAAAAATCGCATGATTTTTACTCTCTCCCGTTTGTCCCGATATCGTTTTACTCTTTGGTACTCTTCTATTTTTCGGTATATAATATTATAATTATTATTGGTGTACAATAATTATAAAATCTACTAAGTCGTCGCCGATTTAGCACAGTTAAATTCCCCCTATACATCGCGGTCCACTCGCTCGTCGGTCACAGCGTATTTGTATACTTTATAAAAGCGTCTAAGAAATCGGTAGCCCAAAACATTTTATACACGCCTTCGTATTTTAAACGTATATAAACCACCGCCTCCGCCATGTTGGCGACAGTCCAAGATGAGATTTTCAATCGTTTCCGATGTGCAGCAGAGGATGGTAATCGCCTAGCCAAGCCGAGCCGTATCGTAATAGTCCGTTAATATTATTTTAATATTTAAGCGAAATCTGTGCTGTATACGACTTTTACCGTTACAATTTATATTATATATTTATTTATATAATAAACATAATTATAATATATATATATACAAATGCATGTAGCAAATGTATCATTTATGTATATCTTCAACGCGTGGTCAAAATTAGTTAAGTCAGACATTTTGATATTTTGTCGTTTTAAAATATTCTAACCTGAAAAAAAAAATCACTCTTTGGTAAAAACATTTCAATAAATGGGTGAAAAACATCTAAAATTAACTTGACTTGCTTTTACAAAAAAAAAGAACGATTAATTTTCTAGATCAAAAACCTTACAACGTTTAAATCTGATTTAACATTTTTTACCAAGCACTGCAGAAGATAATATACAGATGCATTATATTATATTATGTAATTTGGTAGCCGAAACCCAACAAGACAAATTGCATATTTTAGACGATTCCGATGAGTTTTTCAAAATGCATTTATTTACAAAAATAAATGTGTATACACATTTAAACATTTTACTCTTCTACATATCTCAATCACATTGCGCTATAAAATCGCGGTCGTATCGCCATGGAGATAGTTGTTATTTTAAAAGGACCTCGAAAGTTATACAGTATAGTCATAATAAATGCAATAACGATCGACATTTAATAATAAAACACGTAAATACTACCAATAATTGTCGCTTAAGCTTTTATCTAAACAATAAATGCAATAACGATTGGAATTTAGCAACATAACACGAGAATAGTATCAATAGTTGTCTCTTAAACTTAACTACCTAAACCACATTAGACATAACCACTCGTACCTATGCCGTCTGTGACCGAGTAAGTCTCGTATCTATCGTATCTTGTACACTATTATAATATTATTGTCTTAGGCGTGCAGTGGCGTTGGATTTTCAAAATATATACGTGACTCTATTATATAGATTATAGATGGTCGTATGATGATATTACCCGCGTAATAGGGTTATATCATAATATCATACTTAATACAATATAAAACAGTATTATTCATATTGTATAATAATATATTATACACATCAAACGTATAGTGCCTATACACTCATATCTTGGCCAGCCCAGCTGCATGCTAGGATTACTGCCGATGCTTTATAAACCGGCGAGGCACTTGTGTCTGTCACCATCACCTACCGGAACTCGACCCGTACTCGGTCTTATCTAATCAAAGCTAGTTACGTCCAATATAACACTAACCCGACGGGGCTGGCACAACATCCGCCGCCGTTTCCTGCGGGGGGCCCCTCCGCCGCTTCTATTTGACAATTTACGTCAATTTAACGTCACCGCGTACACAATGCACACATAATATCATAATAATTATTATTTGGATATTATTGTGTGTGTACATATATGGTGTACCGTATGGAGTGGCCGCTCATCTTCGGCGGTCGGTACGGGTGCCCCGAGCCCACAACCCGGATATTGTACACCGCGAGAAATATTATAGGTATTAATATATTATTGTTATTAACATGGATATGTTTTTGGGCCGGATATAACTTTTTTTTTTTCCAGCCGATTTTGGTAAAGCTTTGTTTATTGTCGTAGAAACGCTAATTGACAATCATAATAAAAAATATTCAACTCAATTCCTAACAAAATGTAGCGAGCTACCACATAATATTTTTCCACTGCACTATAATTTGTACCCAACAATATATCTATGGTTCCTCAATATTCCTTACAGAAAAAAAATATCCAGTACTTTGCATTTTATTTGTCATATTTTATACGAACGACATTTTTTATGTTTAAATGCCGTATACGCGCGCTTATGTTTGAATTGGATATTTTCTACCTACAAATTCTTATTGTGCTACAGTTTCGTTTTACCAGACTTCTCGCATGATTGCTGGACTAGGATTTCCGATTTCTAATTAATCATTTACAGCGAGACGTTCTTCTATGGACACCTCTGAATAACGGACCCATCTGAATATAACAGACACATCTCCGAACATTGTGGACGATTAATGTCTGCCGTGATCGAGAGTGTCCGGTATTTAGATGTTTCCCTACGATCAAACGTCCTCCATAAATCATAATCCATACATTATTCTCATATTATAATATACAATTAACATATCTATTTTTCATTTTTAAACATTCCATGAATATAATATGCTTATTTATTTCCCGACGCTCTGGTCAGTACCTATACACTATATTATACAATATACATATAGCAGTATACTAATTATACAGCTATAATATTAATACAATTGTCCTTAGAACTTCTAAGTCTTCATATTTGTGCAACGGAACGTAATTGCGCCCCGTCGTAAATATACGTATTATGCACATGACTACGTGTGTGTAAACATATTCCGTTTCGGCATATATTAGGATATTTCTCAGTGATAATATTCGTATTATCGGAATGGCTGGTAAAACGAACACAGGTAATAGTCATAATGTTAATATTAAATAGTAGTTATGTAGTGTTTCCGCGTTGTTTCGAGGCAATAATCATTTGGTGAAGAATATTTACACTACAACATCGAATAGCTAATGTATTATTTTTGTTCGATTATACAAACACATAATGTATAAGACATAGTTATTATAAACACTTAACGACACGACTGACATTCTTTCAAATAACTCTTATGAAATTAGTATGATATTATAATATTGTTTCCTGCTATGCAAATATAGCATATTATAATATTTATATATGTATAGATTCGCTCTATTAAACTTATTCGAATTATTCATAATATGTATTGAATCCATTCTAATCAAATAATACGATAGGTATATTATAACTAAATCAAAATAATATACTTCAAGTTTAATTGATGAATATTATTTTTTAATATACACTATACATGCGTACATTGGTGCATGATTTTATCAGTTATACGTTAGAAATGATACATTTTGTTTGATTTGACACTTGGTCATTCCGTTCATATATTACAACATGAATATAGGTAATTCGCATATTATGATATTATTTTTTTCGCTCTGTCGGCAAAACGAAATTAAAATCGTAAATCTAAATGAGTTTTCATCATGTCGAAAACGATTATATATTTAAAAAGACAAGGCATCAATAATTGGTATTATGGACGTGAAACATATAGTTCTCTAAGTTCTGTGGTAGCTTCTAGCTCTAATATCTTGCTAACGATCGAAAATGTATAAGAGATACCACTTTTGCAAAAATAATTTAAGAAAATAATATTTACATTCTAGTAACTGTAGTTAGTTTCGTGAATTAATTTAAGGAATTTCGAAAAATATACAAATGCATGATTGTATTTTTTATTTGTAATTAAAAAATCTGAAAAATTCACAATTTTTTGTTCTCAAAATGTTGCCAAAATTGTACACCTAAACGAAACAATAATAAAGATTTTAATTATTTAGTAGTAATAGACACATATTTTTCGTGGGATTGAAATTCTTACGTTTTTGTCACAACAAATTTATAGAAAATGCGTTGCGTTTTATGACGGTGGAGAGGGGGAGGGGTTATGGAAATCTCTAAGACTGGATTCTCACGGTAGTATAATTATATTAACAGTAAAATCCACCACATACACACTTTTATTGTTGGGTGGGGCTTAACCTCTAAACCCCCTTCTATATAAGGCTCCGAGTCAATACCTATTAGGTTTTAGCAGATGAGTGGAGCAAGTACGTTAGAGATTAGAGTATATCACAAAATTTGTTTTTGTTTGATCTCGGGTACCCATGTCTCCAAACATATAAGTTAATAATTGTTTTGTGTGTACAAATTATTATTTTTTTCAGTGTTTCAGTGAAGTCCATTTTACTTTTTTACGACTTGTATACTTCGATAATGTTGCTACATTTTGTAATTTATTATCTATATAATAATATATTACATACACTTAAACTTATTGTCCCTGAATCTGTATATTTGATATAGTGGCTCGAGTGTTTATTTCGTTAATCACCTTAAAATCTTGTCTTCAAGTTTATTTGAAGCCTGAAGGGATACTATAGCAGTAAGTGCATTCGCTTGTTTTGTTTTTAAATGTTTATATATGGCTGCAAGTCAAGTGAACTCAATCGAGACCAATGTTCAAATAGATATCAAATACAATTTTAATAAGAATATCCACTAGACTGTGAATAACCACATTCTATTGGGTTATTATTATCATTTGAACTAGCTAGCCATAATGTTTGTTTTAAAAATCGTATAAAATATATTATTTTCAATAAACCATTTGTAATTTATGAGTTTAAAAAAAATTGTTTGTGTGTAACGGACACTAAGTCAGAATAGGACCTCAGACAACGGGGATTTATATGAAACGAAATAGCGGTCCCTAAATAATACGTGCTCGCATACTTGCAGAGTAGTCGTTTCCATAATCCGAAAATTAAAAAGTTTGCACTCAGTTTGTTAGGCTGGGTGCTAAATGCTTGTTCTTTTGTTCCGTGGTTATAGGGGTGGGAAACGTATCCCGATTTCTTATCGCTGTTTTCCCAATACCCACTATTATACAGTATCGTTATCGCGCGGTTGGCGGATGCTCTGGCCGGCGCCGCCGGTCCGAGCGTTTTGTATTTTTTCCCCCCTCGTCGTATCCACGAAGGACCGACATCGACGACAACGATGGCGCCGTGGTTCGACCATGACGGTGCGTTAAAGTCGATATCGAGTTACGACAACAGCAACCACAGAGACAAGCATCGCTGAACAGCAGAACTGACGACTTATATAGGCTTGCAGTATACGTCATTATAATAATACGACGAAATTTGAAATCCGCGAGATCGATATATACGGCGGTGCCCGTGATACCTATAGGTACGTGTATTGTCGATAGTATAATATGATATTATGATTCGGTTTTAAGTTTTAATCGAACGATAGTATATTTTATATATATGGCCGTCATCTATATAATATACTAACAATAGATTGTAATACTATTCTTCGGGGAAAACGTGCAGTGTGCACGAATCTAAATTCTATGATCTAAGAGATTGTCATAGCTCAAAGATGCAGACTATATATTTTTGACTTTCGTACGAGGATTCGTTTTAATTGTGTCCATTATGCGTTGCCGTAATCGTAAACATTGGCCTGAATAAAATAAATATATATACCTTAAGTCGTCTAGATTAACGCCTGACTATAAAAATGATAACGATAGTAAATTAAACTTGATAAATTATTTAAAATCTGTCCGTGTGTCAAACTGCAGTGGTATAATGACACTGAAATCTTAAAGATTAAGTTAGATGGGCGTGTCATAATAACATATCGTATATACAGCTCGATATGAAATCTTTATTTTCATCTGAGAACTTTGATGCCAGTGTGGACGGATAAACTTAGGTGACGGTTTGAGTATAGAGTTAAGTGTCTGTAGCTGATCATCGAATTTGAAGGTGTTCAATATCTCGACCATCATGACTGTAGAAACCGAAGAACTACCAGCAGAATGTCACTCAGACTTGAATGCACGTGATTTGGAAACTTCCAGAGATCCAATTCGTAGTCTCGTTAATCTCTGTCCTTTCGAGGTAAACATAATTTATCAATATAAATTATTTCTTTGTAAACATAATCAGCTGTGTTAAAAACATTACATCTTAAAAAAAAATTCATGATTTTAATGTTAGTCAATACAACAAATATTATTATATAGTTTAAAATGTGAGAGGGATTCGTGATTTTTTTAAACATTATAGATATTTTAAGACCGAGAATTTAAACTTTATTACATATTATGAATTATTATACTTGTATTACATTAAATATTGATAGCGTAGTATTCTGGTATTCGAATATTCGATATTCAAGTGTGCACTGGCAACGAAGCCGTGAAGGTAACTTATGTTCGCGAGTCTCCTCCAGAGAACCATCTATAGAGACCGGCATTAAAAAAAAATATATATAACTTTAAGGCATCAGCATAATATTATCAAACGTATGATGAATATCCTTGTGTTAAGCTTTTTCTGCATAACAAACCATCGCCCCCGCCCCCTCAAAAAAAAAACAATTAAAATCGTGAGACTACGCTACTGTCCCAATATATCTACATTCTACATACTATAATAATCTCGTTACATAGTAAAAAATAATATATCTACCTTTTTTTTGTGTTAGGTATAATATACCTAGGTAGTAGGTTCATAATATATCTATACCTACGTAGTCGTATATAACCAGAGAATACGATATATCCTTACTCGATCTCGTGCGCTTATTTTAACATAATATTTTATGATTATTTTATATACAATATATTATATAATACTACACGCACGATATACAATGTGGGGAAAACGGTCGATCTCGCCGTTCGTTTTGTTTCTCTCGGTAGCCATAGTGCCATACCATGCGATGTGATCGTTTTGAGAGTATATTATAATATATAAAAGCGCTTCGGTTATATTATTCTCGTTAAATTATATATTATGTTTATCCGATCGGCGTACTTTATGTTTGGGACGTTTTAGTCGAACTGTGTTAACTGATTTTATTACAATGTCTCGACGGTAGTCTCAGCAGTATATTATATAATATTATGTGTGTGTGCGTGTGTGTATGTGTGTGTGTTATAGCCAAGTAGATTGAGGAAAGTGCGTTTGAATCATAAAATTGACCGCATAATAGAGAGTCCTTATAGTTTCGTTAACGTTTAAATTATTCAGCGGTGCACATTTTAGAATAGCGCGCTAAGCTTAAAAAAAAAATCACTAAAAATAACGCTCATGAGCAATACCTACATATTATAAGAAATGATCGCGGTAATTTTAGATTTTCGATTCAGATAAGAAAAAAATACAGGGTTTGAGACTATTGATTTTTTTTAGTGCCGTGAAGCGATACAAAATGATGTTGATTATACTAAAATAATACGTTAAACCTTGTTTCATAGCGGGTCTATAAAGCAGGAATCCACATTATATTATGTGTATTCGATTTACGGGGCTTAGGATAAATTCCAAAATAGTAAAAAAAAAAAAATAAAAATATTCACAGAATACGTATTTTTATTTTTAACGACTCCTGTATTTATTTGGTAATAGCTGGTGTTCTGATGAGGCAATGCGGGTGTATCTACGGTCCATGTGATCGGATATTCGGATAATGATTATTATACAATTTTTCAACGAATTTTGCTAAGGTACATACTACATATAATAGGTAATATAATTTAATGTTTTTGTTGGTCGGTTACGCACTATAACTGACGGAAATATTTGTGAACGAATTTTATTTTGTTATAACTATTTGGGTTTCGTGGTCCACGATTTTATTGATGATGTGAGACGTTGTGTTATAATCATCGTACTTTGAAATGGTCACCTTTATAAAGAACTTATAAATGCAGTATCTTAAAATAAAAAAATAATGATAGTTTTACACTAGGTATTTTAACAGTGCATTTTATACATGCATAATGCAGAATTATGTAGGCAATACAATTTATAGATTTTTGCTTACGTATATGATACCATACATTATGAAATCAGTGGAAATGTTGCCAATGCCAATATAATACCATGTATGATATAATATTTTAAATTTAAAACACAAACCATACAAAAACTAAATGCTATTCTACTGCTAATGATTTGTTCGGATTACATCCAATGAATAAATTATGAATAAAACACCGTTAAAGTATGCTGTATAAAGTTAATGAACCCTGTCACCGAGGCTTAAGATCAATTAAACAAAAAACGCCGTGATATCCCCAAACCACGTAATAAACTACCTATAGAGTTTTGACATAATATTATTATTAAAATAATTATTTTATTGAAATTATAAATGAATTATTATTAAAACATCATAATATTTAGTGTGACATTATCGGCGCCGCTTTTTAAAACTTTAAATATTTTTTTTTTATTGAACTTAAGGCTAAGGCCATTAGTTGTTGTAATGGTTATGAATTGTGGTAGGGGTGAGATTGGTTGGTTGTTTTTTTTTTACGATTGTTACGGTAGGAGTAAACACGTGTATGTGTGGTGGCAAGGTTTTTATAACTACTATGAACCCGTGTGGTCACCCATCCGGGAACTAGTAGCTGTGGCCGTTACCTACTCTCGGTCGCATTCCGCGACTGGAGCATGGTTGCTAACGCGCCACCCCGAGCCACTCTTTAAATATTATATATTATACAAACTTAATTAAAAGTGTATGAAGCTTGGAAAAGTAAAATATTTGTGTATAGTGATAAGTTGTGATCACCTATTATTCTAGTGATGACACATGTTATTCAACAATAACAAATTACTAATGACTTATGGCATAAAACTGCTGTTAATAATAAATTAAATCTTAAATCATCGTATTTTATTGTAATACGCGTGATTGATGTCCGATGTATATGTCCGAAAGGCGTCCAAACTTTCTAGACCATATTTCAAGATAGGTACAGCATTTTAGAATTTACTAAATAGACATTTTTTTCTTTAAATTCTATTTGTAAGTTATCACGCCATTTTGTCTTTATGTAACCATGTAATAAAATAATAATAATTCATAATGTGTTGAAAATTAAAAAAAAAAATGTATGAAGTCTACAGAGTGTTTTTCGTTATCAGTTTTTTTTACATCATTGACGAAAAAAATACCTACAAATCGTTTGAAACGTAAGAAGAACACTATACATTGACTATTTATTACTCATCATTTAATTATATAGAGATTAATTAAGAATTAAGATTATAATACACACGTGTAATAATGCATATTATATAATTATTATTTATAGATTTCTTAAAGACAATAATATAATAATAAAACACACTATATATAATAGTATAATATGGTACATTAAACGAATTCATGAGGACGAGGGTTCTTAAGATTTTAATTTATATATCATTATAAAATAAGTGCAGTCGCCATTTGGTGCAGACTGCTTTTTTTCTTTGCACGTTTATCAAGTCATTTCGCATTTTAAACCACACGTGTGCATATTGTAAATTATATTAAATGTACAGATTGTATATTATAATAATATAATATAAAATATATTTTACAAGTAACCGATGACGGGCAAACGATTTGTCGAGAAACGACCTAGTAAAGACCCTTATGCGATGTATATAATAATGGCGCATTTCCTGTTCGAAACCCGCATCTGCGAGATGCGATAAACCCTGCCTGCTATACGGTCGTAGGTACTGATGTGTATACTAACAATATATTATGTAATATACTGTGCACCAGTCATTCCAACCAAAACCGGAACCTCCAATTGAAAAAGCTCTTATAATATAATATAAGTATAAAATATATACATATTATATATTATAACACGCAGCTCATCATTATTGCTCCTGTCACTCGAGTAGCTTTTTATTCTGATGTCGTTGCTGTAGTTTCAAATGTAAATACTATATTATTCTATGTTTGCCTACTCACATGTGGGTAAAAATCTATATATTAGGTAGTATCGATCTGGCCCACCTAGCTACTGGGATGGATAACTGGGGACCTTTAGCAGCATGGGAAAATGTATAATTGAATCACTACAAGTGTCACTAATACGACATTTAGAATTCGTTTTGAACTGATAGGATGTATGTATATAAATAGTATACGAAGTGCGTAAAACAACATTGGTTATATATATATTTTTTTAATGATTTTAACAAATCATTTTAAACTAATAAATTATTGTTTTTCATTAAAAAAAAAATTATTTAATTGTAATTAAATGAAAGATTAATTTCTTTTTAAGTTTGTTCCGGACGTCGTGGAACATTAAAAATGACTGCGCAAGGGGCCCAATCATGAGCCAGAGTGCCAGACTGATATTTATATTAAGTAATGAGTATGTTATATGTTATAATAATGCGATCGGTTCGCAATAGAGTCCGAGAGACACTATAATATATTATTGTACGTTGCCGAGAGATAATCCCAGTGCGCTGGGAGGGGGGAGGGCATGTCGATATAGTGAAAAACACCTGTAGTCAGTACTCGTGAAACGCATAATAATGTAGAATACGACGTTAAACGAAACCGATAAAATAGTCGTGACAACTGAACTTGTATTACACTCACTGACCAAACAACGAATGGTTTTGGTCTGCTTGATATAAGTCAATAACATTGAGAATAAATATAGTATCTGCTGCTGCCGCTGCCTGCAGACCGTCGAGATTCTGAAACGGCGAGTTAGGAAAAAATCGATGTTCTATTATACACAAAACAGAAGAGTGAATTATAATAAAAATATTGTGTGGATGAAGTTATAATATAGACTCCAACTAATGTGCCCCACACAATCCATTTAGGTGATTGGTGGTCGTTCGATAATATTATAGTCTAACCCATTGCAGGGTCAAAATAAAATATTATGATTTAAAATAATGCAGCTGGTATAATGTTGTAGTCATAACTCGTTATTATAGCCTTTACAGACGATCGGCTGTCGGTTGATTCTGAATAATTAATAACTACCAATCTCTTAATATTAAGATTAGAAATTTTTTAATATAAATTATCAACATAATCTTATAGTTAATGAACTGTGCAATCCGTCAATTGGCTGTTCGGTGGTTCTTATAGGAACTTTGTGCTCATATTATAATCATATTCAATATATAATTATAGATGGCTATAATATTGTATTCGATACCCATGACAGGCCACAACAGTGAACCTTCAACCGTTATCACCGGAAATGAAAAGTTACTGCGGGCAGACGAATTTAAATGATGGGGTTCACGAATGAAATGAGATGTCTATAGCTACTGAGTCTTGTATACTATCTATGAAAAAGTATAATATAAAAACGGCGTCTGTAATAAGTCATTATTTTTGTATTAATTCGTGAGTGAGAAACTCAATAAATCATTTGATATAAATATTACCTATTTTGAAATAATTTAAAGGTCACATATATGATATAAATAAGATTTGATGAAACACGATGCTAATTATTATTATTTTGCGTCATCAGAACTTTTCTTATTAACCTTTGTACTGGTTTCGCGGTGGAGAGAAAACACGAGCACCTATATGTCCTATACCTAATAATTAGCATTATAATATATTATATCGCGTTATGCATAGTGCACCTACTGCACCTATATGTCCAATATCCATAAGCGCCTAGTTGACAATTATATAATAGTAACATATTATATACATTTATTACATTAACTGTTGGAGTGGCTGTAGCCTCCTCCTTTGATGTTATATGAAAAGTAAACAAATGGGGGCGTTGCCCCCAAACCCCATACATATTCACTTAAAAATATAAAAAAATTATACAAAATAAAATAAATATTTGTATCTGTTCAGTGCATTTACTGTAAAATATTATGTATAATAATCGTGTCAATGTACTTACTGATAAAAATAGTTTTCTTAAAAATATACATATAACTATTGATATTTACCATATTTATAATAGGCAATATGGAATTATTATAAACAAATAACACAAGTATAAATAATTTAATAATTACTGTTGAATTTTAAAAGATTTATTAATATTTTAGGAAACAATTGAATAATTTATTTTGTGGGGACAATTGCAAGTTTAAGTAGTTAAGTTTAGCACCCCCCCCCCCCTAGTTACGCTTATGGACGAATGATAATACAAAATGTAATATACCCTTATTTTTCTATGAAAACATAAAAAACTGGAGACAGATTCGACCAATGCTTAAGTAGAAGTAAATCCAATATTTTAAAATTGGTATGCGTACTTTTGTGGTTACGTCAAAAGTGCGTCCAGAGTTAAGGAAGAAAATCATAAAAGTAATCATTGTAATTGTTTGAATAAGTATTTGATTTTAAGATTTGTTTTTTAAAATATATTTATAAGTTATATTTCAATATTTGTCATATTTCTAGATTGATATTTTAACAGTGGTATAATTTGTAACCAATGGCATTCATTGCCAAAACTAAACTCATGTGTGAGCACCTTATAAGCAACCTATATAGGGATTGAAAAAATAAGGTATTTAAGCACCCTTCGAGTTTCAAGGAATCTATTGACATAACTTTTATTCATAACGATCCAGTAGCTGTTAAGTCTACATAGGGCAAACAAAGAAACAAAGAAAATTTTTAAAAATCCTTTCTCAGTGCATCCAGGCATTGTGGTACGAAAGTACTATGAAAATGTCAAGTCTCTATTCATCGTAGTTTTTGCTGTACGTTAATCAGTCAGTTGGAACATCTAATTTTATATGTTGAGAAGATTGTGTTGTGCGTCGCTGTGTAGGACGAGAGTGAACGCGTCGTGTCATAAATTATAAATATAATAATACATAATATTATAGGACGTATAAATAAAACGAAAATATTATATTTGACACGTATACATCGTTAATGGGTACCGTCGCCGTGGAGTATTAGGTCGAGGAAGACAGTCGTAACCGCTGCAGTACAGCGTGTACTATGAAGTAATAAGTACTCGTCTACCACATACATAATAATAATATAATCATACGGTACAATAATATTCTATAAACTACTATTATACAGAGTGATCGCGTTCGCCGTCATCGTCCAATATGTCCAGCCAATCTCATTTGCTCGCGTCTATGTCTTAACCACCGGCCGGTAGATATGATTTGTGATATTGGGGAAGAAGGTGTGTTAACTTTACATTAAATACATAACATATGGAGAGGGCTTTACACATGCACATTAAATAACTGTAATTTGTAGTTATCAAACTCCATATCATGAAATAGATCCATACGACAACATAAAATGAAGAAATCTGAATCATATAGTGGGTACCTATTACATGTATTTTTTCACAGACATATGTCCGATGGGGGGGTGTTTAAGCATCTAAAACACCCCCTTGGCCCGGTTAGGTTAGGTTATTATTATAATATTATTATATTAAACTATTTACAAATACAACAATATTTATTTAGGTGTACGGGTTTAAAGGGATATTACCGGGGCAGACGGTTCGCGTGGAAAAATATTAGTATATTATAGTGTTTATTATATTTTTGAACATCGATGACGGTTATTAGGTTAGGTTAGAAATATTTGCAGTGATTACTTCCGGTTGTCCGTATTGTTTCTCGGTATAGCAGCAGTAGTGAAACAACAGTTTTATAGCACGGGGACAAAGAGCATAGGCAAAATTAGGGGGCTTATCGGGCTCAGCCCCCAGTATTTTAATCATAATTTAGTTTAAAATATCAATTATCAGGGTTTGTGCTGCTGATAAACTTTTAGCCCCCCAACCCAGAAAAATTTCCCAAGTTTAGCCTATGACATACTACGAGATATGATATTGTGCAGTTTATACGCTCGCGTAGTGTGTACTTAAGAAGAGGACGTCGTACCCGCATGTGGTGTCCCAGTCTCACTAACGCATAATATACCAAAATGTTGGTCCAGCACTTCTAATTTTATGTTGTTAGCTTAAATATTGGAGTGAATTGACCTATTATCAAACTTTAATGTAAGAACATTATCTGTGTTCTGTCGTCGGTTACTTGATTTTATAAAAGACACCTTATATATAACTTTACCGCTTATGGAATATCCGTGACACGGCGAAAACGGTCGGAGAGGAAAACTAAAAAACGTTCACCCTGTATAATAATAATAAAAACACGCAACAACGGCTGCAGACGTAAAAAAAAAAAAATATATATACATATATATAGTTATATTACAGGAGGTCGCTGCAGTAATATACTGCGGTCAGACTTTTCTCGCGATCACGATCCTCTCTGCCCGCGCGTTAAAGTCCGTCCGCTCGGAGATTCGACTTTCTCTCGTTCGTCGCTGGTCCGCCGGTCCACCACGCCCGTCTCCGGTCGCCGCCGCCGTGAGCATTCGTTCCAGTGACCCCGAGACCGACCGGCTCGTCTGTTTCGGAAACGCAAGAGCATGCTATTATTATACCTATATTATATGGTATTATGCCGCGCTCGAGCGGATTGCGAAAAACCCCGGTCCGTGTCGCCAGTCTCTGACGGTTTGCATTTTTTTCCCCCGTCGGCCCCCTTCCGATGTACACATTTATACGCGTAGGTATACATATTATTTTACGCGTTTAATATAATTTATATAGGAGTTGGGCGTGCAATCGAAAAGGGAACAGGCAGAGCAATAATAATAATGGGCATGTGATAACAGTAGCAGTTGCACGTTTCGTCACACCAGTAGTGGCGATATACCTCCGAGCAGTTTACGGCGGTGTAAAGGAAAAAATTATTAGTATTCTGGAATTAAATACAAAGAAAAAGTATTTTAAAAACCAAAAAAGTATTTAAATACTTAGAAGTATTCGAGTACTTAACAACACTGCCTACGAGTAAGCATACAATATTTATTACAATGCCTGAAATACCACAGTTTAAAAATTCTAACATCTCGCTTGAAATTATCATTAGCAATGGTTTACATTTCTAAGACGGAGATAATGTACGAGGGTGTGACGTCCTTCTTATGGAATCTCGGGGTTGACGTCGCCGTTACTGCTGCCAGAACAAAATTGTTTTTTAAATTAATTTTTCGGTTGGAATATTTCAACTTAAACTTACACATACAAAATATGTATCCCTCGACAAATATCTATACCTATAGAAGTATATAAATCGCACACGTATCGCCACATGGTATTGTTAGAGTATATTGCAGGGTTTAAGAACTGCTATAGGTACTTATCGTTTTATTGTTGCGCTGTATTAAAAAAACTAGTGTAATCGTCGTAAATTATCGTTGTTGTATAATATAATATAATAGGTAAAAAAATAACAATAAATCACTTGGCGAGTGTAATAAATTATAATGTGCCGACGATATACTTCTAGAATTTCGTTTCTTCCTGATTTTTACGTCGTTTAAGACACGATCCTTATGTGTCGGACATCTCATTTCCGGTTTTTAAATAATAAAATGGTAATAATAATTATTAGTATAATAATACGCTTGGAAACAATATTATAATATTATCCTTCGAGACACGATATTTTATGGACGAGGATTTTTTAATATAACCACAGAATCGTCGTATTTTAGACAACCGAATCGCAGTAAATGAAGGATATTGAGGTCATCGCGTAGGTCGGCTGTTATACTTATAAAATACAATGTATTATGTATGTACAATAATAGAGTGGGCAATAAGACACCGTGAGTGGAGTCATGACTGCGAGATATCACTTCCTGTTAGGAACTATACAGTTTTCAATAGCAATAAAGTATTATTCGGACCGAGCCGAGTAGAATAATATTTGCCATATAGGTAACGAATTATCATATTGGTTAACGAAATGGCGAGTTATGACGACTTATACTTGAGGTTTTTTATGCAAATAATGTCTTGGAATTGTATGAGTGCATGCGCCGAACAAAGGAGAAGGAGAAGAACTAAGAAGTAATAATTTTAAATACTTAGACACAGCTGTGTTAAGCGTTGCCTTGACGTGTATATATAGTAATAATATAATAATAATAGTAATATAGTCATTTTAACATTATCGTCTCCTTCGTAGTTAATGTTTTGTTGAACACGCTTCGATGTTTTGTTCGGTATCTATATTGTAGGTAGGTAATTCGTTTCAGCACACGAAAAACGAAAATAAAAAACACTACCGACTACGATGACGACAGTAAAAATTGTTATATTCTGTGGTGGTAAAAGAGAGAAAATGTCTACACAAACATCATATCATGGTTGCTGTGTGTGACATAAGTATCTTTATACGACGTACTTTTTCGAAATTGACACTGGAGAGATCGATGGGTGGTTTGCGTTTGGGCGAGTAACGGTTGCAATGTGTTTGGGCAATTTAGCATAATGCGTTTTTGGTGGCGAGACATTTTTTAAATATGTTGCAATGTGTGCATACGAGTGACCTATATTTTAATATCTTGCTATGCGTTTTGGAAGTACAGTATTTATATATTAATCCATATTTTTTTTCAATTTAACATACTTGGGCTGTCCATAATTCCACTTCGGGTATGGTTCAAAATGAATTGTTTTTTGTGTGTATAATTACGAATCAAATTAAAATATTTTTAAAATAACTACCTAGTTTTTTTTATTACAACAATGTAAGCTAAAACAATCGCTTTCCAATTTTAAAATTTAACCATACACTCTTATGTACCTATATACTGTAAAAGGACTCTATTGTAGTATTGTCACAACTTTTTTTTAAATATTTTTGCTAATAAAACTTTTCGTTGAATGTTTTTATTTATATAGCAATGCATTTTGTATTACTTTCTGTTTAAATTTGTTGTAACACATTAGTACAGTAAAGTTACTTGAAAGATATTCACAATTATAAATTGTAAATCATAATAATTATTAAGTTTAGGTCAATATTATACCTATAATATTTTATCTTAACGTCTACAATTTTATCTTTTATATTTTATATCATGATATGCTCACTCAAATACATTTCAAGAATCTCGGCCAAACACATTGTTTGTATTAGGCGGGCAGAAAGACTATTTGCCCAAACTCATGACGCTCCGTCCTTGAAATCGCAGCGGGGTTTAATCGAACGGGAAATCGGGTCGGAAGTGCGACGGGGACGTAGTTTGTTCGACATATAATATGGGTACACCTACTATCCTCCGGTTCGCCGTCTCCTCTTGTACGATTATAATATATTATTATTATCGTATTATATACGCCTTGTCCCTTTTGTCGTTATTTCTACCCCCGCGGCGGGGTGGCGTTCGATCGCCGCATCGTCTATAAAACACGCGCGTACAGTATAATATTATGTGCAGTCTATGCAATAATGGTCGGGATAGATTCTTTGATAACACGGTAACGGTATACCTATACATAGTAAACGTCGGATGACGTAATGAAATGGCTAATTGACGTACAATAGACCCCCATCGCCCCCGCAGCGCCGATTCCAAAATCGTCGTATAACATTTAATCGTGTATTATAACATTATTATTATTATTATATTATATCGCACAATGTGCTATATTTTGTGACCTGCTGCTGATGCTCATGCTGCACGTGTCCGGGTATGGGATTAACGAAAATAAAAGAAATTGGCTTTCCCGCTCAAACGGACGCATCATAAGGACAAAGACCGAAA
This sequence comes from Myzus persicae, assembly GCF_001856785.1. Classification (NCBI taxonomy): domain Eukaryota; kingdom Metazoa; phylum Arthropoda; class Insecta; order Hemiptera; family Aphididae; genus Myzus; species Myzus persicae. The sequence goes on along the minus strand of NW_019101886.1, from coordinate 471,582 downwards.
GGCGTAAGCGTAATGCATCGTACGCAGAGGTTCACGATCCCGAGACGCAAATACTATCGACCACGTGCATGCGAATAAAACAACATCGTTGTCATTCGTATTTGGGCTTATTCTTTTTTTTTTCATCACGATTAGTTTTTAATTTTTCAAATGTTCAAACCTACTGTATATAGTAATGCACTGCAATGCACAGAGATGGAATAATAATGCCTAAGTCTGGACATTATTAGCGCGTTAATCGTTTAACTTTTTAACTCAATAAGTTATTTTTTTATTATTATTAACTTAAAAAGAACTAACTTTTAATTATCAAGAGTTAATTTTACAACTAAACAAGTTAAGTTGATTTGAATTTTAATTATTATATTTTCATATTTTCGAATGAAATAATTATAATTATAGGTAGCTGTAGTAAATAATATTGTCCGAGTACCAGTACCTGTTGTATTATATTATCTGAGTTAACTGTGGGATGTAAAAGCAGTTAAAACTATTTAAAATATTTGTAAAATACCTTTTTCATATTTCACTATATAATAAAATATAGATATGGTGCCTACAAATTCGAACTGTAATGTTTATAAAACAGAATCTAAAAATAAATTTTTTTTTAAATCAAAAAACATGTGACCATAACAGAATATACAATAATATTATACCATTGTATAAGTATTATATATATATATATTGTTCTTGAATTCAGACGTCTAGTCGGATAAACATCTTGTCGCCTTGTCGGAGATGCTTCATACGAGGGTTTTATTTCTATTAAAATTGTTTTCCGTTTTACCGGGAAATAGCCTAGCCTTTTCCTATTTTATTTTAATTCGTTTAAAAACTTAATGGGCCTCACTCAAATAGTTCGTGTGGTAGCCCTATACTCTTCTCATCCCTAATAAATTTGTCGGAGGTACGATCGCCATTCGCTATTATAATATTTACCAGTGGCGGCGCGAACTTTTTGAGTCTTTGAAGCAAATTGTACATTTTTAATATTTTTACCATCAACCATCCCCTTTATTACATCAAAAAACATTATCAAATGATAATTTACCATGTTGAAGCTATGAAGCCATGAAGCAATTGCTTCAAATAGTATTATATCCCGCCGCCACTGATATTTACCTATAATCAGTTATTCAGATGTCACCGTATCGGTTTTTTTTTTTTTGTTGAAGTTTTCATCAGTTTCGGCCTGTTTTTATGTCTTTTAATTCGGTGACTGTGTTTGCAAGACAAAATATTTTGTGATGCACGTTTGTGAGTGTGTAGCCCAAAAGATGTCGGATTCACTTATTCTAAACCAGTGGGATAGCCAGGGATTTAGTATAGTGGGAGGGAGGAAGGGGTTATAAGGTTTTTGTAAAATGATTTTATTTTATAGGTAAAATAAACATAGTCAATGGGTGGAGGGCAATTTTACCCTTATTCCCCTGGTTAAGTTTCTAATCTGAACACTCACCTCAAATAAATTGAACTAAACCAAGGGGAAATTAATAATATTTCCGTATCAAGTGAAACATTATATTCGGTGCTAACGTAAATCATAATAATAATATTCAACATTAATACATTATTATTATGCATACTACAATAAAATATGTCGGGAACAAAACAAAAATATTTACTTGAATTCTCCTCCCTCATCCACCCATCACCGACCACCACTGGACATTTCTGGTGGCTTATTGGTGTTTGGTTTCTTTGGGTTTATAGAGGTGCTGGGGCTTCCATCGGCGAGCGGAACACGATTTTTCATGAACGTTAGCGCGAAACCGAATCTCATAACATAATATTATATGTACCTACATAAATATATATATATACAATATACATATAATGCAGTAAATGTTAGTAGTTGTTATTATACGAGAATTCCACGACGGCAATAAAAGCCGGACGCGTTCAACCGTATTGTCCAAATTCCGAAACGAAGTTCCATGATATATTTTATTATTTTATTATTGGCGAGGTGTACGAAAAACAAAATCGTAAAAACCATAAGACCAAAACGAATATAATATTTTGGACGTTTATCGCGATCGCGGCCCCGTAGTTTTATGGGAATTTAATTTTTTTTTTCTTAAACGGTAATTTTATAACCATCGCTCCAAGTCCGTCGAGCTGCAGCAGTTACCTACTTGTGGGCGAAAAATTGCTCAACATTTTCAAAAACATTTTTTCACTCGATAAAAGCCAGACAATAAACTTTGTTCTAATAATAACCTATGTTGCTGAATATAATAATATTATATATTAGTGCACCTGCAAGGGTGTTTTTTAGGCGCTCATGGGGCCGTATAGTAATATTACAGTGTCAGTGGGTGTGGAGAATTGCTTACAAGTTACAACGATGCTGTATTGGAATAAATGTGTTTTCCAATTGAATACTGTGTCCCCGTGACAGTTAACATTTATCATAACAAGGTAGGTTATATTCCATAAATTCAATAGATACCGGTTTTTGTATTATATATTGTTATTGTTATTATATTTTATTTTACGAAAAATAACAATATGCGTTTGTTCGAAATTCATCTTTTCAGATGTTCAAAGGAATTTCGTCGAATGGGAGTCGAGTGTAAATTGATTTTATACATATTATAACCCCAAAATATAAATTTTAAAAATTAAAGATTATTTATTGTTATGTACCTTATGTATCTATGTATAATATGGCTAGGTATATTATATTATGTAGATTGTAGATATAAAATTCATTATCATCGAAGAACTCGGAATATTAGGGTTTTTATTTTTGAAAAAGATACTAACGGGTTATACTTACTTTTTATACAATACATACTATATATTGTTTATAACCATGGGAAATTCGAAGGACTTATAAATGTATGCCATCCGGTGACACATGAAGCTATACAATTTTCTAAGATCGTATAGCTTAATCCTTTCTCAAAAACCGGTTCTTTATTCGCTATAATGGTTAGAAGAGGGTGCAACCTGATTTTAGAGAAAAACGAATTATTATCAAATACAATATATCATATTATGTTGCAGGTGTTGCTCCTCATTAAAGTGCACAACCATAAGATATATATACAATATACATAACAACCGAGACTTTAAACCTGCAGCGTTTGTTCAAATGTAAAGCGTTGAACTCATTATATAACTGTAGGATACATAATGTTATCATTCATTGTAAACTGTAATCCATATTTGCTTAACACGTCTTAAGTTATTATATATATATATAATAGTATAATATTGAATTATGCGAACCAATTAGATGTATACGAACTTCTGTAAAGTACTTATATATTATATCTTTGAATATTATGAAATCATTAAAAACTTAATTCTCACGCGAATAAAATCCAAAATAAAGCAAGAGCGTCTAATGCATAATGCGAAGATTATAGAAGGAAGAAAAAAATTGACTTTTCCACGTTTATATAATGTATTTTATTTTATAATCCAGTAGTCCAAAAATTATTGCGAGACTAACACCAACACGTGACTTGTTTAGATAGTTCCTTCCACTGCAAGCCATCGGTTAAAAAATCAAAACACCAGTATGCACATAATATATAAATTTATATTACACAATATTAATTTATACTCATACGCATTAGGTATGTACGAAAGTTATAATAATATTGAAAACGTGCATAATATGATGTATAGGTTAGGTACCCATGGTCCATCGACGGCGGACACCGCACACGAATCTTTACCAGGAGCATAATAACACATCATCCACGGCGAAGGCTGCACGGAATGACGTACAGATATTCGCTTAATGTTATTTAATCAAATGGGTCGATGGTTTTGGGATTTGTTGCAGACACGCGAGACCAAAACCTGAGTGAATAATAATAACATAACAGTATTCGCAGCGATCACGATCGGAAATCAACTCTCTTCGGCTCGACGTTGTATATGTGTTATAGAACGGCGCGCTAGAGCGGTCAAAACCACACCGCACTTGTGTAATGATACAAACATATTATTATACCATTATACTTATTTATACCCGTGTACATGTTGTTATTATTATATATTTTAACTTTACGTCTTCGACGTTTGGACAGGCGCGGGCGTTTCCGTTTAACGCTGTCGCGGTCGTCGTCGCCGACCTATAACACAATAATAATACAAGTGTTGTGAAAAGTGTTACGCATTATATAATATTATTATTATCATTGCGCTCCGCTGCAACAGGTAGGCATAGGCGGCCAGGCATACAGGTATACACTGCGCAGGTACCAGCCAGTCAGACAGGTAGGTATTATACAGATAGGACGAATTATTATGTATAGGTACAACTGCAGGGTATATAGGCAGTGGCGTCGCAACATTACGGTGGTGACTGGTGACGATAATAACGGTATACGCGGTACATAAACATATAATATATTTTATAGGTAGGTAGTTATAATGTTATATAGGTATATGCCTAACATAATACGCTCGGCTATCGAAGGTTTTGTCGAAAAAATTGTATTCCGATCCGGTGCGGTGAACGGAACACGTCGTGATGACATAATATTTTAGTATTATTATACTTACCTGCAGCTATGAGAGGCCGACGGGATACGGCGAGAACAACAACTCGTAGTCGGGGCGTTGGAACAATGATTGCAAAATCACGCGGCGTGTAACCTCCTATAATATCTATACCCGTATAATATATACTTACGTACCCGTGTGAGTATATATACATCTATTATATATATATATATATATATATATATATATATGTATGATGTAGTGTGTAAATAGTTGTTGGACGGATCCCAAAGTTGACTTCAGTTGGACCGTATAAATGCGCGTCGAACGCCGGTCGGCCGCCGCCCGGCCCCGGTCAGAAGACATTGCGCCGGCACACCGGTCGTTGCATAATCGCCCTAGTTATTACAACACTGCCACAATAAATATAATAATATTATTATACCTTCCTGCCGCCGCCGCCGATGTAACTGTAGCGCAGTTTTACATAATCGGAACTGTTGTTTGTATAAAAATTGCGTCGGCGCTCCGCGAACGTAACCAGTCACGTCGGAAGGATTTTATAATGTATAATATAATACACACAAATCTAAAATATAATATGTACCTATTATATATATTATAATTTTACTATAGTAATAATATAATAACAACTACGGTATATATTATATATTTTAATATTTATATACCGTAGTTCGGTCATCTCTGTACATGCAATAACCGAACCGTAGTCGGGCGAACTGAACCCGACGGCGCGGCGTCCGGCCAATGAAGTTTCTCATTTTACGAAATTTATACGATATATGCACACAGCACACCTGATATTTTTTACAAAATCTGATGGATTTTAGAGCACGATCTCAAGAACATGCTTACTAAGTAGCCTACTTATTATGTTTGATAGGAAGTGATAGACTGACTACAAAATCGAACGTCAAAAAGTGTGTCCGCCACCTCGGAACAGTCGGAACCCAAAGATGTGTGGTTCGAATGGTAGAAAAAAAAACTAACAAGGAAATAAGAATAAGGAAAAAAAGAACAAACAAAAGAAGTAAATAACAATAGGGAAAAAATTACGAATATAGTATATTAAATTATGTTTAAACATGTACTGTTGTCGCACGGAAGGGTCAGTTTTCAAAATACCATTGTCTTAAAAATTTTCCTAGACAATTAGTTGTGTTTTTTGAGCAAAATTTCCAAGTAAAATAATTTTTACTCTTGTACATTGAAATATTATAAGCGTATCATTTAAAACATATTTTTTCACCTTTTTAATTGAATTTAAAAATTTCCATTTAAAAAATTGATACCAGGTTAGAAAAAACAATTTTTAACACATTAACCCATTAGTAAATGTCAAGATCGTCTAGACTAAATATAAGTCTGCAGAATATCAATACAAATAAATATAAAGAATAAAAGAAAGTATAGAAATTGAAAATGTCTAGGTAGGAAATTTTCAGTAATAAAACTTATTTGGGCGATTGAAGCCTCCCGATGGTAAACTCTTCTAGGTCTACTCCATACTACCTGTCGGAAATATGTAAACTCTCCTGGGTCTACAATACTTCAGTACTACGAAGGAAGGGGGGGGGGGTATGGGGCATTATTCGAATTTTCCAGTTGCTAATATTATAAAACTTGGTTGAGCCATTATTAAAATCAATATCGTTTTAAATATTTAAATTAAAAATAGGTTAACGGTAATTAAATATTTAAATATTTAAACTACAAATACAGGTTAACTGTCATACAATTGATGATAAATATTTAAAAGAATAATCAGAATCTCTGCAGTGTAGCCAATTCATAGTGTAGCAATAACATTTAGAACAACTCAGGAGAGTTTACACATTAACTTCAGGTAAACATTAAGTTGAGCTGGGAGAGTTTAATAGTTATAAAAATCAAGAGACTTTACCATGCAATCGGGAGAGTTTACAACCTCCCACTTATTTTTCTCTACATTTATTTTTAAAGAGATTTTTATTGAGCCTAATCATTTGTTATAGACACTTATAGAAATATAATATAATTTGTATAAGCGCAAATGATAATATTGCTTAGGTATTTTAATTAAAAAAAAAAAGTTTTTCATATTGTTCTTTTTTACCGATTACACCTGCAACCGCGTAATGTATACCATACTAGTACACTGATTAACGGTGCATGGACTGAAACGTCTAACTGCAGGGCAGCGAGATAAATAAACTTTTTTTTTCATATGTAAGTGGGACAGGGAGGCAAAGATCATACTTTTTAATTTTTTATTTTGTAACTTACAAGTTAGCCTAAATGGGGCTAAGAATAAGAGCCAAATTGACAATTTAACATTTTTTAAACACATTTTGCTCGTTTCTACCTTTTACCTAGCCACATTTCCAAGAGCCAAAAATCGTTCTTTGCGACGAGGGAGCTTAGGTCCTATATATTGAAAATGCTCTATATAGAACTGTCTCAGTGGACGGTGACGTTATTCCTATTCAAGTATAGTCGTCATGATATTACAAATTAAATATTACAAATGTCTTTATTTCGCAACTTTGAAAACGATGACAAAAGTTATTATTATTATTATTATCATCAATCGTATAATTAGAAGAATATATTATAGCAAAACATGACACGCGGTCGATCGTCGAGTCAGTGTTTACTGCGATATAATATTATTGTTTCGTGGTGATAATATTATATTTCAACGATGAGCAAATTATAACAATATATTATTAATATCGTCTCGAATATCCAGCCGTATAGTTTCTTCGGCGTGGTCTCACCGCGGATTAGATTTTTGAAGTTGTTGTGAAACGCACTTCGGAGAAATATATTATTAGGTACCTAATGTTTACTCATTTCATTTTTTTTTTATCGTCCGTCATTTTTTTACACCACGATTAAAGTATTATAAAAGTAAAGCAAATTGTTATTATTTATATACCTACGACCTGAATAGCAATTATTAGTTATTATTATGTTTTATGTATATATTTTATGTCGGCTTAATAAGTGTTTCGACTTTCGATAACATAATGCCGATACCGTCTAAATAAATTCTATTTACCGACAATCGATAACTCAATCGTAAGAGTTACCTAACTATTACTCTATGAAGGTGGGCTATATGTTTGTGGAAAAAAATTAAGTCAAATCAACGTTCAAATCGATAAGCTATAAGTTAATAGTCAACAGATATTGTTATATTTTACTACAATAGCTTAAACTAATATTGAAAAAAATACTAGTTTAAATCAGTTAAAAAAAAGTTAGTTGGAAATTAAATATATTATTCACACATGGCGATTTATAAAATGTTCAAATGTTTTTAAAATAAAAAATATCCATTTTTATTATAAATGTATAATCATTGGATTTAGAGATTAGGCAATATTAAATATTTGTGTTTTTCTGAATAAACAAATCAAGAAATATGTAAATTGGTTTATTTTTTTATTTAAACTAAATCATTGAATTTCAGCTTGCAGATTGTGTTTAAGCAAATTAATATTTAATTTTAACCATCGCGGGTTCAACTTTGATTTTTCAAATTAGCTGAAAGAAGCCAAGTTATTAATAGTCACTTAAACCGTTAAGTTAATTGAAATATTATAAATAGTTAAAAAGTAAAAGAAAAAAATAATTTTTTCAGCTAGATATTCAATGCTTACTTTTTTTAATTGTTTAAACATTGGACCTGGCAGCCTGATACACATTGCATTTTTTATTTGTGTTGAAAAACTCTTGTAATGGATATCATTGCAGTGCGATCAGTAGGAATGATAAAACTAACCCGTATAGTGATTGGTTTTGATGTCCTATAAGAGGAAATAATATACCTATGCTGTATAATATTGTTTTTATAAGGATTGTGTCCATAATACTTAGTGGAAAAGAATAATGTAATCCACGGATAGTGGTTTTAGAGTTTTTTCGCCTATAACAGCGTGTGTGTGGATCTGACGACCAGACTTGAGGAAGAAATAGGCTTCACAGTACGTCCGCAGGTTTTCCTTATAAGCGACGCCACGGTCAACTATTTACAATAATATTATTAATAATATCGATCGCGTGATCGCGTGTTACAGGCAGACGTTTATTATTAACGTCGTCAACGCATTGGTATTATAAATCATACGGTAGTTATACATAATATTTTGAAATCGATAAACTCAATTAAAAAGAAAAAAAGGAATATTGTAGCAAAGCAATCGTGTGGGTCGTTGATCCTTCTAATAGTCACCTATATAACATTTGAATTGAAAAGACAACGGAAATTATTGTCGAACTGCAGCCATTATTATGTACTTATATTTTATTCTCGTTAATCGCGTTTTGTCGGACAACGTAATGTAACTTTGCAGCATTAGCTAATGGAAAAATAATATGATATATTTGAAAAACGTTTTCCTACCGACTGACAATAATTTACAGATATCAACATAGGTCTTTATTGTTTTTTCTGAAATGAACAATATTTTGTGTTCGACAATATTGTACTACTATGTACACCACTATTTAAAACGCATGAAAAATAGTTGTATAGTAGGCACATCATTGTTGCCATGATTTCATTATTAAGTGGTTTTGATATTTCTCTTCTCGTTTTCGTCGATTTAAAGTAATGATAATAATTTTTATGTTTTCATTTTCGTTGAACAGCAAATGGGGTTTTCAGGTTTTCGTTTTCGTTTATCATTGAATCTTTCTTCAGATTTCATTTTCGTTTAACAGGATTTTTGACGACATTCTAGTTTATGTTAAACACGTTTGCCCGTTTTTATCCATTTAAGTCTTGTTGACATTGTTTATTAGATCTTTGAAGTTATAGTTCGTCAATGGTTCACCTTAAAATTCTGAAAGATTTAGAATTTTAACTATTTTTTTTTTTTTTGGTCAAGACATCATCGACGAGTTTTTATTTTGATAATTGCATTATTTTTAATTGAACATGTTCCAGTTTTGTAGTATTAAATATTATTAATACGTTAACATTTTGCTATGATAAGGAATATTATTTTGGCCCGGTAGCGTATTTGGGATTTTTTACGGGAGGAGGAGGAGGGGTGTTAATTATAAATATTATACAATGCACATACAATTTATAACTTTTATTTTAGTTAACAAAAACATTTATTCATTATATGTTTGCCTTGATTCATAAATAATGATAATTATAAATAATTAAATGAATTAATATTCCTTTAAAGCTTTTAAGTTTAATGTAATAATTTGACATAACACTACTAAACGGGGGGCTTAACCCCCAACACCTCACTTAGATACGTCACTGCCTTAGTGTTATGGGACCATATTGGTATTATCTCGAGGTATGTTTCTTATTACTGAGGCATATATTACCCAACAGTAATCTAAACGTATTATTAACGACTACATATTATTGTATCAGAGGCAACGCATTATGATTTACTGCACTGTCAAATAGCCAAGTCGTTCAGTATTCAGATGACGTAGTATACTCGATTACGGTGTGGTTGAAATTTGAAGTGTCCTCCTCTCTGCAGCTAGATACAATATAATATTATATAGGATAGGTAGGTACAGTATTGCGTACTGTCTGTTGCAGTAAATCCTACAAAAAATCGTTACTATTTTTATTTTAAGTACCGAGTGGATTTTTCTATATGAACAATCTGAAAGTAATATATCATAAAAGATTATTACAATTACCATTAGTTCTCGAATCATTATTGACAAGTGTTGTTTTTGTTTTTAAATTGTTGTGGGTCGGGTGCAAGTAAGTATGTATAATATGTGTATAGTGTATACACAACATATTATATAGTGCCATTATAATTATGGAGTTCTAGTGTTGTAGTAATATTATATTGACTCTTAACTCACCGATATCCATTTATGTATAATACTATTATATGTACATAGGTGATCGCGATAACAGCACTACTGCATTATCTACTGTACGCGTTTGTCGTTCTTACACGTTCTCCGAGATCACAATATGTTCCACGTTCGTGTTGTTCGTTTTTGAAAATTTGATTGAAGTGGAAATCACTAGCTAATGTTGAACTAATGTTCAGGTTACAATATTAAAGCCATACCGTAGTATAATACTATACATATATAAAAGGTGTAACAGATAGACCTGACCAAAAAAAAAAAAAAAAAATGAGGCTACCTTAACATAGGACAACATTTTTTAAACATTATATGAGTTGTAAATAATTTAAAAAATAAAAATATACTCGTGTCAGCAAATTATCTAAAATTATATTTTGGAAAAAGTTATTACGTTAGAAATGAATTTAATCAAAAAAATATTGATATTTTAAAAAATTCTAAAAGATAAGCTACTCGACTTAGATAAATGTTTTTACCATCAAAATTGTTTTTATAATCAGATTCACAGAATTCTCCAGAACTTATCCAAAAAAAATAGTTAAATTTTAAATTGTATGTTCAATATTAAAAAATATTTAAATTTTTTTTTATATTACACATGTAGCACAAGTAACTATAAATTATATACATAAAAAAAATTCAAAATATTGATTATAACAAAAGTTATTGTAAGTCATTACTAGAAGCATTTACTAGAATGTTTCCTATGCATTACATACGTTTCGTATTTAAATACCATAATAAATGGGGTGGTTATATAGGTAATAATATGTATAATGTGTAAATACCACAAAAATATGAGACACAGAAAAAGCTAAGACATTGCGAAAGTGCAAAGTGCAAGAGTTAAGAAGTTGTAAGTTATGAAAATGTATGATCCAATAGTTTAGTCTAACGTACCGCTAACAGAACAGAATTAAAAAATATGTTTAGAGAACTGCAGACCAAATAAGTGACTAAATTACAATGTGTGCACCCTGTTTTTATGTACACGCAGTATATGGACTTCGAGAGTGAATATACTCTATTGTTTAATATTTCTCGTTTAAAATATAATATTTTAATGACGTGCAGTTCATATTCATATAACAATATGTCGACAGAGTTTGTAAAATATTTACCGCCGCCTGAAATATTGTCAAAAATATAATATTGTGTATTGTCTTGGACAGATGAAAGAAGGGATTTCGTCCGAGAGCGAGTTTCTAGGCTTTGTGGCGTTTTGCTGGTGCGGAGAACTATGATGTATACGTTTATACATTGCAGCATCGGTCGCTTTACTGGTTTCGTCCAAATGTGGAGCTCATTATTGTCCGAGCGTATTGCCTATTACAGCGAGTCAGAGTGTGTCTATCGTGAAAATAATCAGCAAATGTATTTGTTTCGTCCGATTGATCGTGTCAAACGGGGAAAGGTAGCACATGCCTACACACACACACACACACACACACACACACACACACACACACACACACACACACACACACACACACGCCTACTCGGATCAATATGTGTTACAGTAATAAGTACGTATATAATGTATATATACATTTATACTTCACGAAGGTTTTGCAATGATCGTGCGAATACATAAATGTGTATAAGGCAGTATAAGAATACGAAAGACAGACCGATCGCGACGCCGGGGGCGGGTTAGTTGTAAGAATAGAAATGCAAAGAAAAAAATCATTCGATCCACAGTTACTGTAGTAAAGTCACTAGTCGTATAGAAGTAGTACTACTGCTGTAGTAATTATAGTAATATATTATTGTGGTATTAGTAGTAGTAATACATAGTAGTAGTAATAGTATCGTATACTTCGCGAACGGCCAAGGTTCGTAGGACCAAAAATAATATCGTACACAAGAAATGTAGATCACACAAACGTAAATCGGACGGCGTTAGTGGCGTTGCGGAAGTATAGGAATGCCCTGGCGTCCGGCCACACAAACACACACACACACACGCACACACACACACACACACACCAAACACGTCGCTTTTGTTCGGACGAATGCGTCGCCGGGAAGGAGAGAGAAATAATAAACACTTGGACTTTGGCCACACGGCCGACGGCTCCTCTTCCGCCTACTCTGGTTCGAGTAAATTCCATTACCGGTCGTACCGTTTCCGGTGCATATCATTTCGTGCGGCACTATAATAATAATAATAATAATAATATAATATAATACATGTTAGTTTTATGTACACGCACGCCGTGTGAGACGCACTATAGTATAGTACACGCCATAATAATACTATATTATGTGTGGCGACAAATATTCCGGAGACCGAGAACGGACGAGAGAAAGAAAGGAAGAACAAGAAGGAGAAGTAAAAGGGCGCGTTGTATTCCGTCGACGTATAATATCATCGCACACAAAACATAATAATAACATATAAATATAACGATAATAATAATAATATGTACGCTCGCGTTGTGCAGAGGTATCTACGTGCGTGCGTGCGTGTCTTCCGACGAAATACCACGACTGTCGGGTCGGTGTGGTCGGCGCGAGGGCGGTGGCGGGAGCGGTGGCGACGGGATGGAATTCCTATTGTACATCACACACACACACACACATATATATATAATATATTATATGCACATACGGTTCGATATTATATGTTTTACGCTTCTGAGAAATAATATACATATATATATATATATATATATAATGATAAGTATGGGCGATGAGGTTTTCGTCCCCTTTTTCATCGGTATGTTACTCGTATATATATATTATTATATTGTATTTACGTATCGCCACCGAATCCCCGGGTTCGTATTATTATTATTATTATTATTATTATTATTATTATTATACGCTCATAATATGCGCGTCGTATACGACGAGGGGTTTTCGGTTGTGCGGCGGGCGGCGGGGGTTGGAACCGGTTGTATCGCGCGACGCTCGGCGGGCGTGTATAATATAATATAATCCTTCATCCGGGCACCCCATGGGACCGACTGGAGCCGCCGCCGCCGCCGCCGGACAATAGACGGCACGGGATAGGATAGCGTTCGTACATATTGTATAATATTAAAAATATACATTATATACATGGTACGCGTATTATACCTGTATACAGTGATAATATATCATCATGTGCGCGTTGTCCGGGCAGGTGGCGCGGGTACGAAAAATCACAGAAAAAAAATAAATGCCATTTTTTCACGTCGATTTTACACCGTCCGCGGAGAGAAGTCGTCGTTATAGGTATAATTATTATACTCGTCGTATCCTACTGTGTTCACTCCATTGGCGCGTACGGTGGCGGCTTTAGCCAGTCGGCGGCATGTCAAAACTATTAGATACCTACCCATGTCTTACGTATACAACACTGAACGCACATGCGTACGAGATTATTGTTATTATTCAAATTGGGGCGAGAGACTGGGAAAAAGTGCTGAACGTCGAACGAAACCCGAAATAAAAAATTGTTTTATATTTTGGCAATATTGTGAATTATTTTGAAAGTTTTCGTAGTATTTCGCTTCAGTTGTCCGCCTAAGGTCTGGGAGAAGATGCGTCGCACAATGTAAGCGGCGTGGGATGGAGTAGCGTTTTTATAATAATATTATGTAATATAATAAATATCATTTATAAATACACGTTCCTGCACATAGTGATAATACATCATGTGCGCGGTGCTCAGGCAGGTGGCGCGAGTACGAAAAATCACCGAAAAAAATATGCCATTTTTTCACTTCGATTTTACACGGTCCGCGGAGACAAGTCGTCGTTATAGGTATAATAATTATTATTATACAAGTCGTATCCCACTGTTCACGTCATTGGCGTGTACGGTGGCGGCTCTGACTTTACCTACTCGGTGGCATATTTAAGAATCGCGGTAAAAAAGTCCAAAGTAAAAAAGTCCTAGGAAAAAAAGTCCGGGTAAAAAAGTCCGAGGCATAAAAAGTCCGCCGTAGATAAGTCCTAAGCCTAAAAAGTCCGGAGTAAAAAAGTTCGAGATAAAAAAGTCCGGTAATATATTATATTATTTACATAACAATATTTAAAAAAAAGTCAATGATTATTATTATGTACTTAGTAATATTTAAAAAAAAATTACAGTTTATATAAATATGTAAAAAATATTTTAATAATTATAATGTTTATCTAGGCCTTGTTCTGATATTATGACCAACTTTTTCTAAAAATTCTTCAATGGTAATTGAATGATTAGCTATTCTTTGGCATAAAGTAACTAGTCGGATATGTGTTGAATTTTTTTTTTTTTTTACTGGCTCTCCCATGCTGTCGATAGCTAATTTCGCTTTATCTGCCGCTACTTCCAATCTCATTTTTCGGATAAGTGTCCAAATAGTCGGATGACTGTGGCCAACTAAATGACTAAATCTGTTATTCCACGATTCGCATATATTATTCGTTCGGTGGTCACCATTCATCGTTGTTTTATGTACATTCCAAGTATTCGGTGGAAAAAGTGGACTTATTTTTTTAAATTTGAATTTGGTACCAGCCCCTACTTTTCTAAGTGGTCCATTTACGTAGGTTGCGTCAAAATAATTTAAAAGATCTTCTCCTTCAGGAGAAACAATTGTTTTAAGGTAAGCCATTCCTTCGGGCTTCGAAAACATGTTCAAGAGGAAGAAATGCAAGGCCGTCCAACATTCCACAAAAATGACTAAATTCATAACCATCCACAACTATTTTGGTGCCTTTTTCGTTAATTTGTATGATTTTTGACATTTCTGACATTTGTTCAGGCACTTACAGAATGTCGAACTATACTGACAAAAATGACAACTGTTCAGTTACCCATGTACGATATGTACACGGTGGAGTATGTCCACCACCTATAGATAATATAAATATCTCTATCTATATTAACTAGGTATATCGGATGTATATCAGTTATAGGTACGAGTAAAACTCGAAAAACCAGATAATTAAGATAATAGATTTTGATTATTACATGCAACTAAAAGTCAAGCAGTGTTCAAAGTCCAAAAAGTAGTTATTGGTACATACGAGATTATTTATTAATTTTGTCAGGTAAATAATTTAGTTACAATTTATATTTATACTAATTGGAAGTTTGATTGTGCATCACATGGTATTTTTCCTTTTACCTAATTATATGTACCGGACTTTTTCACCGTTGACATTTTATATTTCGGACTTTTTAACCACGGACTTTTTATTCCTCGGACTTATTACCTACGGACTTTTTTACTCGGACTTTTTTTCCTAGGACTTTTTTACCTCGGACTTTTTGGTAGTATACCCATATTTAAACCACTACCCATGTCGTACGTAAGTACGAGATTATTTTCACTATACAAATTAGGGTGAAAGATTGAGAGGACGTACCGTGTATCGAACAAAAGTTAAAGTATCCATGTAATAACAATTGTTTTATACTTTAAATAATTGTGAATTATTTTGAAGATAGCACGTGTATAATTTCGCTTCAATTATCCATTTCAAGATGAATGCGGAGGGAGATGTGAATCTGAATATATTTACGTTTTTTTAAATATTTTCTACGTGACTATATGAACATAATATTAATATTTTTTAGTTTTACAATGAAATATTGTCTGATTTGGAAATTTTCGATGTTCAAAAATGGGTACTCCCTTGTCGTACATAGGTATTTCACAATTTTCGGGTAACTCAATCAATAATTTTGAATCCTTAAAAAATAGTATCTCACAAACCCGGAAAATGGTGAAATACACTCACGAACTTACCTACACATAATAAAGAAAATATCTCATTTTATTCAGCACTTCAGACAAAAACGTCAGCCGCAGAACAATATAATATTAAAATTAAAAAAATTAAATCTGAATTCAAAATCTATTTATACCTATTATACTAATATCTAATGACATATTATGCTAATATCGTAAAAGAAAATAGGTGTTACAATCTAAGTGGATGATCCTGTCCACTTTCCTGTGACCCTCATTTGGGTTACATTAGGGCTATTCCACCCTAAATTCAGTTTATCTATGTAATATATATATTCCCTGTGTTTGTAAACAAACAGTCGATAAATAATAATAATATTATTAGTAAGCTGATTACGACGCGTCTCTTATCGGTTCACGAATATATTAATATCCCCGTCCACGGACACCTACCACGACAACCACCACCAGCTCTCAACCATCGACGACGAACGAAAACAGAAATATGCGTAATGCCATGTATTCCGCAGCGGTGAGTACGAATTTTTTTTGTTCGTTTGTTTGTGTTCTTTTTTCTCGTCCGCGGAATTCCGAGGTCAACCTGTTCCACCCCGCTGTGTTCCCTCGCCACTGCCTGCCGCGAAAACGGCGACGAGGGTAATCTCTGGACCCCGCGGTAGTTAAATGTATTTATATAAATGAGTGTGCATCTAAAGAAACGGTACGCAATATTCTCGGAAGCCTCGGACGCATACAATAAACGTACAAACAAATCTCCGTGGGGTTCGCGTTCCAATTTAATAAAAAATGTAGTTTAATATAATAGTAATAAAAACAAAAATATGTGTATATAACGTGGCGCGAGTAAATCTCGTTATTCTTGAATATTATGCCAATTATGGGTACGAATTATACGTTTGTTGATGTACGCAAAGCATAGAAATATGTTGTTTCAATCGTTACAGACATGCATATCAGGTATCATAGTATGTGCGTGAGAGAGAAAGAGATATCTGGAGCGAAGGTGTCTCGGTTCGTATTATTCGTATAGAAACTTTTGGTGTGTCTAATTAATGAAGAGGGTGAACGGTAAAAAAATAATAAAGCACGAAACATGCCTTCCAAGAATATAGCTTATTGAAAGGGCCTTAAGGCAAGAAGATGATGCAAATACGTGTTACGTAATGCGAGTTCACACGTATATGCGCCACGACGTCTCGTCATCACAGGAGGTACGCATTACCACGAACCGTGGGTAGAACTAAGTGGTTGCACACCAAATATATATACCACCATGACTGGTGCTCAGACCCTCTCGACTTATCTGCAGACAAGGAGACCGTTTCTCACCGACTACCTCTCCAAGTCTTTAGTGCCAAGAAGTCTTTAGCTGTATCATTTTACACTACTCTAATTTGTGTTTTAAGATTAACTATAATAAAACAAAACATTATAAGCAATTAATCTTTTTCATTAGAACTTTTCTCAAGATTTCACAAGCTACAAATAACTGCAAGGTTCACGAAAGGGAATTATTTTGGGGCTGAAGTTAGAGAACTTCTGTTAATTTTATCATGCGATGCACAGAAGTTTCTAAGGTTTAAACTGCATGATATTACGATCATCGATGAGAAAATATTCTGAAGTCCTTCAATCAATTCATCGTGAAGAAAGTTTCCACCAAGTTTAAAGAGTTTAGTCCGATGTTTGAGGCATTGATCGAGCCTAGAAAGTTTTCCTATAGCTTCCAAGGTAAGTAATTTATAATCATTATGTAAAAGGATATGTACTAAAATAATTCGACGATTAGTATTTGCTTAAAATCCATGCAATGCATCCCTTGGGTTCTTAGACTACATTTGAAAGTTGTTTATAATTTCCTAGCTCTTTAAAGTTATTTCTTGTGGTTGGTTAGATGAAGAAATTATAGTGATTTAGGCATCAAGAGTTATACGGACATAGTTTAGTAAAGCTTAAGATAGACAAACTTTGTCGAAACCTATAGTTTTTAATATTTTAAACCTTTTCTAGATTCTGTAAGTATAATATGTTTGTACAGTATTATTTACCGAGAATCCCTAAAAAATAATTGATTACGATATCCATTAATTTCTGGCCGGACTGAAAGCGTATGTATATTTGTACATCTGTTTCGTTATGTTATCCATCGACTCTGACTGCTTTAGACTATTTTAACAGTATTAATACACAAAAATAGTTGATATTAAAATACGATGAGCTTATAATACTTTATTAAACACATGTCGACTCGGGTTCAAAGAATACACAAACATTGTAGGTATTCAATTATTACATCCAGCACTGTGCTTAAATTTACTCCAGACGCATGTAGCGAGTAGGTACCACGTTTATACGTATTATTATGTATAAACTATTTCGTGAAAATAAAACTGTCTGAGAAAATATGACCCAAATCTTGTACAGATGCTTCCGACCATTATAACTTACAACCTCCAAAGTTTAGATTCCCTAATATCCCTTCTTGGCTCAATCCTCCTAAAAAACGTATTCATGAGAAAGTTATAAGCAGAGATTTAAATCTCAACCCACCATTGGGAGGAAAATAAATCTGGATTAATCAATTTTTAATCATCTTGAAGTCATCATTTGGTGGCTTTTTTCATTGTGTTTATCAAGTTAAAAAAAAATAACTATACTACGTATGAGTACGTACCTACTACGTATACTCGGTAAGTCGGTGCTTGTGCAAGATTTTTAGTATTGTGTTATTCACTGCAGTGTAGATAAACGATTATGTCTTGTTTGTGTGTAATAACTTAATACACCCACTAACATTATTCTGTACCGACCGATATTAGATATATTATTCTACAAAAAATGATAAATCCAGTAAATACTTCCAAATACCATAATTCCTTACGGATGATTGGTTTATCAACGATATGACATAATACCATACAAATAATATTACAACGACGACTACGATGAAGATGATGACGATGATGGTGAATATTAAAAAATTATGTCCCAACCATATTATTACATTAATATAAGCGTAATTCGCATGTGGTTATATTATTATTATTTTTTTTATCTTTGACATACTATTATATAGCTGTATCATCTGTATTTTAATTTTAAATTGTATTAGTTTATTACATAACGAATATTATAACAAATTAAATATTATACTGATTTCCGTAATAATAATTGCAATGGTAATTTAAAAAAAATGTTAATATAACTTTACCCGTAGTAATCGAATACATAGGTAATATATATTTTCCAAGATGGCAAAGTACACGCGTTTAAATACGAATAAACTTTCATACTATGATGTAATATAATATTATACTCAGGTACCTATTAATATTATTTGAATGCCATGTCCGTCAGTGGCATTTTTCCCGATTGTCACCGAGTAGTTGTTGTTTTTATAATAAAAATTTTTTTTTTCAGACTGCTTCACTCTTGGTTAGGTAATAAGACTAATAACTGTTAAATTATTATCATTGTATGGGTATATCTAGAGTTTTGTATTGTTTCATTAACGTGGTCACGTGCAGCTCAATTGTTTATAATGTTCACATATAGCAGCCACAAATATATTCATCACGTGCTGTTAATTGAATATTATATTTGTGATAGGTAATGTCAAATTTAATATATTTATTATTTTATTATATTAAGTAAATTAATGTGACATTAAATAAAAACTGATTATTCTAGGTTCAGAAATTTGTCACGTAGGTAGTCACTACTCCATAACTGGGACGTTATCACGCACTTAACTTATGGAGTGTGCACATAGGCACGAGTCTATATTTCACATACATTATAATATTATACCTTACGAAAAAATTAAGATATAATCTTAGGTAAGTATATTATATATTATTATTTATGTTACGATTCCGAGCACATCGTTAATATTATAATTGTTTATTTACCTAATTGATAATAAAAAGGCATAAAATAATATTGTACTTGAATACAACTGCAAAGACGTTTTCAGATATCATTAGTGTGGTTGATTTTAATGCGCAGAGTGAAAGACTATCATCGGTTGCGTTCTGTATATATTATATTTAGTCCATGTTCTTATTTATACAAGGTTTCTGACACCTACAATGTGTGCAGTGTGCACACGACGAAATGCGCTCGTACAAATAATATAAAATATGTAACAGTAAACCACCTTACGCTTAGGATTAGCGTTTATTTATTTGTTGCTATTTTTTTTTTTTTGTATTTTTAAAACGTCAAAATACGATACTCTCGGGTGGAACGAGATTAAAACAATAATAATAATATATCGAATAAGCCTTACTTGGTGTACGGTATAATAAAAACGAAATTGTTACATTTACAATATACGTTTTCACCCTATAATAACACATTATTATATTTCTGTACATAGATTTGTTCTTAAAATTCTGTTATTTTTCTATTAGTGGTATTGTTATTGTAGGTTATTAGTGATCACTAAAATACATAACATGTCAATCTAGTACAGAGGCTGCTCGAGTTTCTATAATTCAAGAAGCCACTGATCCGTGATCCCTCTGACTACCAAAGGTAAATCTACAAGCACTTTACTACTTTTTTCTAATTTTACCTCTTCTATGAAAACTGTTTATGTATCATCTATATAATTACATAGAAGCGAGTTTACCCATGTAGACTATAGTAGATGTATATTTACTCCTTTTTGGAACAGGAGGTTCCTGTTTCAGCCAGTGGTACTGGAAGTAATCTTATAACAAGCCGACCTTAATTTTTATATGCTTATTGCTTGTTATGTGATTTATTTATGTTCACGATTTTGGTGTATATATACTATATAGGGTAGTGAGCCACAGTGCTTATCCGTTTTTTATATTATGGTCGACGTGGGACCACGGTTAGACACAGTGGGCCACTCAGTACATATTATAATATCATTAAAATAGTATTGAAGTGGCGATTAAATAGCATCGTTTACTATCGGAAGCTATTATTATGTAAAATATTATAATAATTACTGTCATTTATAGTACAACGGTTTTTATTGTATAATAAATATATGCACGCAATCATGCGGTGATAATGCAAATTGCTTTTAAATGCCAATGGTTTAAGTAGATGGAGGAAAAAAAATTTAAACGGATTCTGGTTAAAAACGATAACGGAACAAAATGAAAATTCGTCAATAAACTGCGGCGGCGTGGCGAGACATAAACAACGAGAAATAATATAATATTTTGTACGTCATAAGCTCATAATATCCTCAGCTATTGTGCGTAGTATATTTTATTATATTTTACTACAAAGTTTGACTTATCTTAATATATAAAATCGAAAATTGAAACCTTTGACGCTAATGTTCTCAGAAACTACTCAACCGATTATCTTAATTTTTTTTTTTAAAGGAAGATTATATTATGTTAAATGTTCTCATCGCAATATCAGTGATAATAAACGATTGTGTTATCTATTAATTAGAGTAAACTTGCAAATTGTATACCTATACTTTTTTTAGTAAAAAAAAATCGCTGGCTGAAAATAAATAACAATTAAACTCGACAACCACGGATGCTTCCAGGCAAGTCGGTATCGACGTTGAATAATAAACAATCATTATAATTATTTAGTTTATCCAGAAAAAAAAAGCAATTAATTTTGTCTGAATGTCCAAGTGAATGTGTTACATTAGAACAATTTCGCGCCACTGCCTACTATTATTATAATTACCCTCTGAAATTAT
The DNA here is from genome assembly GCF_001856785.1 of Myzus persicae. NCBI lineage: Eukaryota > Metazoa > Arthropoda > Insecta > Hemiptera > Aphididae > Myzus > Myzus persicae. Next base: position 449,832 of record NW_019101886.1, on the reverse strand, counting down.
CTACAAGTGACATAATATTATGATGACCAAATCAGAAAAATATAGAATATCTATTATGTCATAGCCCATAGGTCGATCTGAAAGATAATCAAAACAAAATTGTTCGGTAAAATACGATTGAGAAGAGTTACCTACCTTTTTGGTTGATATCGTCAAAAATATTTTTTTACTTGTAAATTGTATGTATAAATATAAATATATATATATATATAAATACATATTGTATTATTGTGTGTTTATAATTATAATGGATAAGGTGTAAGCATGCATCAAATCGAATTTTCGCACATAGCCACAGGTGGCTGAGTTGCCCTCAAAGCCGATCGTCAAACGTGTCCACAATTAAAATAAAAAATATTATACATATATAGACTGTGCACCTTGCTGACAATATACTGTTCGCATTATCATAAGCGAGTCTCATATAGAGTTGGTATTTTTAGCGAGCAACGAAGTGCACTGGATCAGCTAGTTATACATTTATATTTTTATATTTTTATACATTTATATTTTTTTTCAACTATGGCCATTAGCATTTTGTAG